>NC_063196.1:20127891-20160391 GCF_017589495.1 Alosa alosa
GGGCTTTTCTTCAGCTGTTCAGAAGGGGGCCCTCTCTCTCTCTCTCTCTCTCTATTTGCTCTGTTCTTTCTCTCCCTCCATCCATCTACATTTATAGAAGCATCTCTAATGTGCACCTCAATGCCATGTCTTCACCGGTAAAGTGGCTAATGTGTGGAGCACCAGGGAAGGTGCGAAGGTATTTTTGTCCCATTTTTGTCTGGTCCGTTTAGTGAGCTGCTGTTTTCAGCACTCCCAACTGTTGTTATGGTTTAGCCATAATGTGACTTTCTTGCTGCAAGTTCTTGCCCATGACCTGTCCTCTTTTGACAGGAACATGCATGGTACATATAACTCATCTCTCTCTCTTTCTCTCCCTCCCTCTCCCTTTACTGCTGGCAGAAGACAAGCAGGCCTGTTTTTCTTTTCCCCAAGACTGGTTTTCGCTAAAACGAAGGCATTTTGATGCCAAAATATATTCTTTTTCATGCCATGGAGATTTATTCCCAGAATTGGATTTCGCCAGCTGTGAAATCAGGTTTTGTAGGCTTGCTGGCCAGGCACTGAGGGTTGACATGGTGGGGGGGACAGAGAAGACGCATTTTCATACATTTTTGCACAATTTCTTCAGTCTGTCACTATATATCTTTTTAATACCTCTGTTTTTTTTTTTTAGCAAACAGATGTGTTATAATAGCCTTACTAAGCACATCCCCCGCCACATAAAGGACAAAAAAACAAAACAAAGAAAATGTAAATAAAGAATGTGAGGGGGGGGAAAAAGCAAATGGGGGCATTTCATGCTTAGCAAATTCATGGCTCAAAACCAGCTGTTGACCCATTGGCCTTCACTATGCATGTACAAAAGTGAGAGGCATTTTGCGAGGATGTTTATGACATTGAAAAGCTTGCTGCTGAAATCTGCTCCGGCAGTCTCACTCTGTCTCTGTTGCACATGTGTTGCACGGAGACGACAGATTAGGGAAGGTATTATGTTGGAGGTCTTTCATCAGATGAGATAAGAGAAAGACAAGGTATTCCTTAGAGAAAACTGTCACCCAGGCTCTCTCATTTATGCGCCATGACAACACCTACAGTCTCGGGGGGAAAAAACATTGTTTATGACTGGTTGATGTCAGTTAAAAAAGTATACAGAGCCTCAGTTCAGTTATCCTTTAATATTATGGAGAACAGCAGCCATAACATTTGGCAAAATAAATAGTTACGTTATGGCCCTACAAACAACTCTTGAAAGAAAACTATGCCACAACCAAGCATGGTTTAAGATAAATCTATGACCATGGCATGTATGCAATGCAATTTACCCAGATATGACATGGACTTGTGCTAATTATGTAAGTGGGATAATGTATTCTCAGCTGGACTACATTGATAAAAGTCATCATAAGTGTTCTTTAGCTGTGCTTTTGTGTGTTTGGGACTTTGATCCTTAGGGACACCTTGTGTAATGTTAGCGGTCAGATTATGCCAGCTTTTTCTTTCAGCGGATCTGTCGGATGTAATGGTACGCAGGTGAAGTCAGGTAACATGCCACCCAGCAATGAGAAAACAGGAGCGTTGGCTTAAATACAGACATCACAGGCTTACTCTTACTGTTTTGTACACTTAAGGGGCATTTTGACATTGGTTTGTCATATAGATTATCTAACATACAAACAAAACAGATAGAGAGAGAGAGAGAGAGAGAGAAGTGTTGTGCTGACTGTGCTTCCCGGGCCAGTCACGACGTGCCACATCTCTCAAGGTTCCCGGGTGATTTTACACAGCAGTAAACAGGCGGCCTTGCCTCGCCTCTCTCTCCCTCCCCGCACTCTGAGAGAATTATTGAAAAGGCGGCCGAGGGGCTGGAGGGCATGATGGTGCCAGCACCGACATAATTCAATCACCTCTGCGGCCTTGTGTCAACACCCACCGTATGCTGTGTGTGTGTGTGTGTGCGTTGTCTCAGACTGCCGCAAGCTATGACTTTACCCCGGCGTAATAATCTAATCTAAAACTGCCTCACTACCATCGTCTCTGACTTGGGTTTGCTTTTGTTTTTTGGCTGACATCTTGTGTCGTCCTTCAGTGGGGGCTCATATTTTGAGTGTTTGTGAGGAATCAATAACAACACCTCTTCAGCCCCCCCCTCCATGCCCCCGAAGACCTCCCTTCTCTTGGAAGCACTAACCTTTGCACCTGCTAAGCCAGCTACTGTTGAGAGGTCTTACTCTGTGTGGTCTATGCCAGCTTACAAGGCTTGGTCTTTGCCAGAGTAGTTTGTTTGAGAGGTCACATTGAAGTCAAGGTATTTAGGTATTTATTTACCTTCAAGCACTGCTAGCGCTCTCGAAAGTTCTTCGGTCTTCAGTAAGTCACCATCTTTGGGTAATAAGCCCCACCCCTACCCAAAACATGCCTCCAACCTCTAGGAGCACAAGCACAAGCCTTTAAAAAAATCTCTACAGTATGGGTGATTCAGGCTCACTTGCAGACAGAGAGCATTTTTTACTCTGGGCCATAGTTCTATGCTGTGCCTGCGGCCTTGACCACACCGCAGCGTTCACCACTTCTTCATCTGGACACTCGGTGAATACAATCAAACAAATGGACTCTTTAACTGCACTTAATGTCTCAGCGTCTTACACTGTGGCTTTCATATTTCTCTCTCTCTCTCTCCCTCTCTCTCTCTCTCTCTCTCTCTCTCTGTCTTTTTCTTCATTGCACTCTTTCTCTGTCTCTCTTTCACTTCTCCTGTTTCTCTGACTTCCTTTCAAACTCTCTCCCTACTCTTCTACTCTGTCTCTCTCACTCCTTCTCTCTCCCTCCCTCTCTTCTACTCTCCCTCTCTTCTACTCTCTCTCTCTCTCTCTCTCTCTCTCTCTCTCTTTCTTTCTCCTGGGCAGCCTGGCTCAGGAGCACTGTTTCATTAGTCTGTCAAAGCCAATGATATTTAGAGCCTGGACCCTCTCACCCAGGACTGCAAACTCAATCAGCGCTGTGATTTCATAACCCTGCTCTGTGACAGGGCTTATTTTATCGCACCGCCGATCCACGCTAATAAACACCCTGCCCCAACCTACCACCCCATCAAACCAACCCCCCCTCCACAAACACATGCACACACATACACACACACTCTCTTTCTATCTCTCTCTGTCTGTCTCTCTCTCTCTCACAAACTTATACTCACACACACACACAAAAAAGGTGAAATATGACTGACGTAGCAGCTTGGTGCCGGTGAGGGAACGGTGGGGTGGGGGTCGGGCAAATAAATCATCATGTTGGTGGTGGGTGGGTGGTGGTGGTGATCACCCAGTGTGGCACCTGCACACAAATCAGCCCCCCACTCCGCTTCTCCCTGGGACCCTGATGGTCAGTCACAACACACTGATGAGGGAGGATGGCTAGGGGGTGGCAGAGGCGGTGTGTGTGTGTGTGTGTGGGGGGGTGCATAAGGCTGGGGTTGTAAATAATCAGCTGCAGGGAGCAGTAGGGGTAAGGATGGGGTGGGATGGTGCAGAAATGCCATCCTGGCAGGATGATGAGATGTGTGCAATAATAGAGAATGGCAGCAAAGACCCTTCCACATCTGCTCCGTTGTTTTGTCTCCCGCTCCCATAAGCATCCGAATGGTGAATGCAAATTCACTCTGGTGCCGTATGCTTTGCATAGCTGTCTCCTTTCTGTATGTCGTACTTGAACTCCTGTTCTGTTGCTTTTGTTTTTCTCCTCTCTTGTCCACGGTGCTGTCTGGACCTCAGACGACGGACGACATCGTGTCGTCGGCCGAGTGCTCCAGTGACGACGAGGACCTGGAGGAGTGCGATTCGGGACACGCAGGTGGGATGGGTGTGTTGAGTGTGTGCTTGCTTCGATCTGGTCTATTTGATTTGGAAACTTTTTTTTCTGTTTTCTCTTCTATTTATTATTTATTTATTTTTTTGATTTGCAACCGAGGACCTACTCCTCAAAGCATCATGCCCCATGAGAACATAAAGTGTAACTTCAAAAGGGCTCCAGCCAAAGCATTACTAAAGGCATGTTAGATTAGCGTGCTAACTTTGAAACTCCCTTAAGCACTCATGAGTTCAGAGAAGAAACGCAGTGTCCACAATCCTCACAGAAATTCAGCTGTGCTAGATACTCACCAGCACATACCTAGATCTCAGTACACTTAGATATAGTGCTATAGTTGTACCATACTTTTTACAAGTCAAAATTAGATTATTAAAAAGTTACACTTGACTATGGGGCCTAACGTTGCAAACATGGCATTGCATCTATACTAATTTTGTCCTCTCTGCATTCAAAAGAGAGTGGAACTTTAAGTCAAAAGTACAAAATTAGTATCAAGCTCCATGTTGTTCGCACTGATGCTTCAAAATGTATCTGTCCTGTTCATGATTGACCTTTGCCAGTGCGTTTGGTGTGTGTGCGTGTGCGTGCGTGTGTATGCGCCTCACTCGACAGAGGATACATTTTGAGACTCTTGGAAAAGGAACCAAAAATGCTTTCAGCATAGATACTGTGATATGTACTGTAGCAGACTAACTGCAACGGAAACCAGTTCTCCTCTCCTGTGTGTTCCTTTGTCTCCTACGTCAGAGGCTTGCCTTGCGTTGAAACATTCTAATAGAGAACAGATATCCTCGAATTTCTGTGTGCATTGTGTCCCCCTACACATAGTCTCTCAGCAGGTGAAGGTGATTTTTCTACTTTCTTTTTTGTTTCTTTCCTTTTGTATATTATTTGTTATAAATGGACGTCAGAGGCGAGACAGGCAACAGGCTTTAAGCTAATGACGGGGTTGACGTGCAACACGTCTCCTGTTTTGAAAAGCACTTGGGGCGCGACCCTGTTCTACTGAACTTGCGCAATGAGCTGCCATTGAAACGGTTAAGCTGTAATTATGTGATGCCCACAGCGGCGAGTTGGTTGCAAATCCGGCGTGGAGCAACAGGCTGGTTAATTTATGACAACCTCTCCGTTGGCCCTTTTGCCAGTAATGGCGCGGCGAAAGCTTTTTAATTGCCGTGCTGTCCTTCAGAATGCCTTCCTAGCCTAATTAACACGCTTGTAATCTGCCTAAGTATGCTCCATGTGTTGCAAAGCATATGCCCAGTTTTCACAGCTTTTCACCTCCTACAATCAATTAAGAACAATTAAGACAATGAATCATTGCTCATGTTACTCCTCACGTAGAATTAACCACGCCACACTTTTCTTCTTCCTCTTAATGAGAAATGCTTGGCAGATCATGTGCTGTCCTTTATTATATATTCAGTCCATGATCCCTTTTTGTTGTTCTATTACCAACAAAGACAAGTTTCATTACTTTTAAAACAACGTCTACTTGCTTGACCTTATTATTATTGACCAGGGGCACTATCTTTTAATAACAACGAAAGATATGAGGCAACTGGCTAGACTGCAGCGGATTGTTTTGTCTCTATAGTTTGTTTTTTTCTGCACTTTTATCTTTAAAAAGCCATTGCTCAAGGTGCCAGCCCCAAGTGCTCTGAAACTTTGGAATTAGGATACTGTTATAAAGCAAGGTTCTAGTACACAGTACCCCGTCCTCTCTCATTTAAGCAGAACAGACAAGTACATTTGTCTGCATACTACATTCATACACTCATGTTGACACAGAAATTCATATCCTCATTCTGGTAGCCCCGCCCTCCTCCTCCTCCCAGTCTTTTCAGATCATGGACAGTTGCATGACATGTATTGGTTTCATTTGCATTCCTCTTATTTATTATTATTATACATTTTGACGTCCAGTACCCCATCCTCGTCCCCATATTGAGGTTTACATAAACATCTCCCCCCTCTGTATCTTCTCCCACTTGACATTCCATACTCTGTGATTTGGGTTTTCCGTTTGGGCTCTTGTCTCTGTACATCCATCTCTCCAGGATAAAAAGCTGATCCTCTCGTTTTACCTCATCTTGTGCCGCATGAAATTTTGGTGGTTGAAAAAAAAAAAAGATTCTCATTTTTGTTTTTTTTTCTGTGCCATTTGGCCTAACTAAAAAAAAAACAACAACATCCCTCGTTTCTTACCCCCTCCTTCCCCCATATTTAATACGGCAGGAAATAAAAGGCAACAAAATCTTTTCTTGCCATCATCTGTTGATTTATTATTTGTTTATTTTTATTTTTGGCCTTGTGCAGGCAACCCCATTCTGTCTCAAGAAAGTTGTGTGTGTTGTGTGTGAAAGAATGATTCCTTTCCCCAACCCATCCTCTCCCCACTTTATTTCTCCTCAGCCTCTCTGCACATACATGTCTGTTTGAATGCAGATGGCATAAAAAAGAATTTTATTGCCACAAAGTATATCTGTTTTTCTATTCTATTTGTTGCTCTTAGTGAAACCCAAAGCATTTGTGGCATGCACTGACTGTAGCTAGCCCTACTAAAAAACCTCGGAAGATCTCCATCTGCTAATGCATGGACGTGACTGGCACCATTTTGTGCGCTTCTCCATCCATAATGCGCTCTGGCTAACCCTGTGTTGTGTGTGTGTGTGTGATTATGTGTCCCGTGCTTCTGATTGTGTTTGTGTGTGTTGCTGTAGCATTTTCACGCTACAGCCTTTTTGTGCTTTGGTGACATCTCTGTGGTTGTGTTCCTGTGCGTGCTTTGTGTGTATTTGTGTGTTTTGTACTGTACCTTTCTTATGTTCGTCTTTGTCTTGCAATACTGCGTCTCATGACTGTGTTCTGTGTCAAGTACAAACTGTTTGACCTACCCTTGATCCAGAGGGGATTCCACAAGAGGGCTTACAAATGTGAGGGTAGGTCAGGAAGAGAGGAAGCAAAAAAAAAAAAGCAAAACATGACCAGGCTTCCTGACATTTAACCAAAGATGAAAGATTTAGACTTTGAACCAAACCATTTATTTATTTAGCACTATCTCCTTGAAATTTACAAATGCTGTTCTATAATGCAAATAAATGTGTAAGCTACATCTCTCACTCGTTCTCTCTCTCTCTCTCCCTGGTTCAGTGCGGAAAGCATTGAGACATTCACGGAGACGAGTCGTGCCCAGTGAAACGGCTCTCATTACTGTTGACCAGTACATGCTTAATGAACACTCGGGCTGTCACCACAAATTATTAATCGGACGGCTCACAAAGATGTGCAGCTGATTTCGTCCTCGCAGCCCCAGACAGTTTGCGATGAATTCTCACCATCAGTTTTACTGCCTGGGTTGGTCTTTGATGAGTTGTAAACTCTAAGTAACCTTGTATTGGAGCTGAGGGGGGACACAGTTCTGCGGTAGCTGATCCCAGGGGCTGGCTGAAATGGCATTAGGGTGCGAGGTCAGGATTAACAATCGTGCCCTTAGACGGGTGAATGTGTGGCCATGGGGGCGAGGAGGAGGAGGGTGGTGGGACACTGGGGATGGAGGGATGGAAAAGAGGGGTGGCGCGAGACAGCCGATGAGTGGGCTGTGAGGTGTAAAACATGTGAGGCCACTCTCCCAACGCATCCCTCAGAGGGCGCATGAGCCGCGTCACCTCTCGTCAGGCCCCGTTGAGCCTGCTGTCGCTTCGGCGCCGGTCTCAGATCAGTTACAGGGGCTTATTTGGATGACGTGTGTGTGTGTGTGTGTGTGTGTGTGTGTGTGTGTGTGTGTGTGTGTGAAGCACACAAGGGGGAGGTGGGCCGAGTCAAAGCGACTCGGCCCCAACAAATCAAGCCGGCCGTGTAGGAGAGGACTCACGACTCGCGTCCCAAGGATGCCAATTTAAAACTGTGGGGGTGCGCCCAGGGACACAGTGAAGGATTACGAGCAATCTGCAACATGGCATATCAAATTACACCGCCCGCTCTACACCACCAAAATGCCCACACACACACACACACACACACTGTCCTGCAGTAAGTGGACTCTTTGTCTTGCACCCACACACACACACGCTGTGTCCTGCAGTGAGTGGACTCTTCCTCTTGCACCCACACACATACACACACACACACACACACACACACACACACGCTGTGTGTCCTGCAGTGAGTGGACTCTTCCTCTTGCACCCACACACATACACACACACACACACACACACACACACACACGCTGTGTCCTGCAGTGAGTGGACTCTTCCTCTTGCACATAATGGGTGAAGTCACTCTGTCATGGCCTCAACCTCTGAAGCCATGAGAGTCCCATTTCTCACACAGCTGGCGACGGTGACATGCCCTGCAGTGTCCCTTCCACTGTGCCCAGCATGAGGTCCCAGCAGGCTGGACAGTTGTCGGCCACATCTCTGACCCCAGAGTGAAAGTGGGGGATGTCACATGCCCTGCATGGTTGCACGGTGTGCTGACAGTGGCAGCCCCACGAGTGCTATCCCTATGATAATCTCATGTGCCCCCTCACATGGTGTTAGTGGGGTAGGTGTGTGTGTGTGTGGGGGTGTGTGTCATCAGAGCTTAGGCTGAGGTGAAACGATGTGCAGCAGCAGCAGGAGAAGGCTTTGGCCTGGCGTACACACACACTTCTCCACCACAAAGGGATTCTCTGCTCCTTTTCTTTTTCTGCAAAGCAAGGCCAGGGTCCTGGCATCCCTTTCACAGGATCAGGGAATTAAACCCCAGCAGAGAGACACACACACACACACAGATGTGCGCGCGCAACCGGGCCATTCATCCACGTTTGGGAGCCTCGATAAACACCAGCCTGGTCCTGAGAATAGACCACGGATGGCAGGCTGTGCCTGGAGAGAATCTCCTGTTCCCGGGGATTGAGCAGCCCAACCCCTTTGTGTGTACGGAGGGATTGGGTGGGTGTGCAGCCGGACATTTTATGTAAATGTTGCTTAGCGGGCCTCCTGTTGACATTGTGACATTTTCACACTGCGTGACCACACCCGGGGATAGGTGCATTTTGCACTTAAGAGACAACTTTAAGAGAGGTATCCCTGAAGTGTTTGGTTTCAGGAAAAAGACGCATTGAGATAGAAAGGCTATCAGGAATTTTGCTCCACGAGTTTCTTGGTAGGAATAACAGAACTTAGGCCCCAGCCGTGGCGCAACTGGCTGGGGCACTTGCACCGTACGCCGGCGACCCGGGTTCGATTCCCGCCCCGTGGTCCTTTCCGGATCCCACCCCCTGCTCTCTCTCCCACTTGCTTCCTGTCATTCTCCACTATCCTGTCAATTAAAGGCATAAAAGCCCAAAACAATATACCAAAAAAAATAGAATAACAGAACTTAGATCCACCCTCACTGGCTGGAAAAACAAATCAGTTGTTAGTGAACAAACACACAGAAGGATGGCTTCCTGTTTGATCAGGAGTTAAATATAGTCAACATTAGTGGTGCTTGCTTAAGAGCTAATAAGGGATTGTATGAATACACAGAGGTCCTGTATGTCTCATTCCTCTCCAGCCTGCAACTTAACAGTAGCGTGTGTGACCAGGGTGCTATGTTACGATGCAGGGGATGTGTTGACTTAGCAGCAAAGCTAACACAAGGTTGAGCGCTATGAGACACCAGCACAACCCCCTGGCAAACAAAGCTCATGATAACGGAGAGGTGCTTTGTGAATTTTGAGAGAGAGAGAGAGAGAAAAGAGAGAGAAAGAGGAAAGGAGAGAAAATCACCATTGAAATTCCTTACTCTGCATGCCTCCAGCTGCCTCGATAGTCAACTCTGTCATGAATCACTGAGCCATGCTTCTATCAGGCTAAACACACGAACAGACTGGATCTCGTAGATTCAGCCTTCTAAAACCAGAGGGACTTGATAAGCAAGTGCACACTACCATTCCCATGGCACAGTTCCGCAGCAAGCTGAACGCTCTCTCCACCATTGCCATGGGTGTGTTTGCCATCAAGAGATTGTCATCAAGTCAATAGCCTCCATTCATCCATTCAGCCAGCCCCTGTCGTCGATTGTTAATTAATTATGTGCCGTGTCAGTTGAGTGGATGCAGACTGCAAAACAGTGCACCCCCACAAAGCAATTGAACAATCAAGCTTCTGAGATCAATTTCATTCAATTTAGTTTTAACCTAGTTATGTATCACAATTTCCAATTAGTATGGTCTCAAGAGGCTTAGGTGCGCCTGGGTTCCATGAGCTCCTCTGAGAATAAGCACATAGTCGAAGTTGGCAAGGAAACAATCCCATATTAATAGAGAGACATCATACAACATGAACCCAACTCAGAAGAGGA
Organism: Alosa alosa; assembly: GCF_017589495.1. Classification (NCBI taxonomy): domain Eukaryota; kingdom Metazoa; phylum Chordata; class Actinopteri; order Clupeiformes; family Clupeidae; genus Alosa; species Alosa alosa. Next base: position 20,138,068 of record NC_063196.1, read on the forward strand.
GGGCCTGGGCATGAGAGGGAAAAGGGAGTGATGAGATGGGGAAGGGAGGGTCTGGGAAAGAGACAGGGAGGAAAGCAGAGAGCAGAAGTAGATTTATAGTTTATATATAATGTACATCCTGAGACATGGTGCAGACAGCACACAGTTTATCAGGTTCTGAATGAATTTTTGCTCATGTCCTCTTGTGGAATTCCTTGGAATATTGTTTTATCTGTCTAGCAAAGGCTGTTGGTTATATATTGACACAAGATCAAATATTTACCAAATAATAAACGTATTAACTTTTTAAAGCCCTATTAAATTTCACAGTTAGCTGTAATAATGTGATGACATAATTAATTAGGTGACAATGTAAATTGGGTCTCTTTGTTTGTCCAAGTTAAAAGTGCTTGTCTAATGATACAGCCCACAGCCCTTGGCGCTCCACTGTAGTGGGGCACTTGAGCCAGTCCTGTAGATCCCAGCTTGCCTTGACATTATTCTACTCTCCCTAAATGCAACTTATTCAGAGCATGGTTTAACCTTGCAGTGAAAATCCCAAACAAAATGAAATTAAACAAAGCAAACAAACAAATAAAATAAAAAATTCCTTTCCCTCCCCTCCAAGACGTACATCCAGACTGCACCCCTGTCCTGTCTTTCTTAACGTACAGTACTAACACACGTTTTTGTAAACAATCAAACACACAAAAACACTGGAGACAACTAATAATCCTTGTGATTATTAGTTGCTGAAGGTGGTGACCGTGATAAGTCAGTGTGTCCCTCCTCTCCTTTTGTTAACCTCAGTGTGTGCTTTCTGGTTGTTCCTCCCCCTTGATAGTGTGAGTCGCAAAATTATGTCCATTTGCTTTCCTAAAAATGTGCTTGTGTGTTAAAATACGTATATATGCATATGCATATGTGTGTGTATATACATTTATGCTGTTCTGATTTCCATAAAGTAATAAGAAATGAACATTAATGATTTATGATGATTTAAATATGGCAATTCTGTGATAAACTTATACATTGTTATTCCTGTCTTGGTCTCTTTCTCTCTTTCTTCTTGATGGATGGTGTTCGTTAATTTGATTGGCTCTATTGACGACCCCAAACTCAATTACTGATTGGCTACACTAAAACTTCCAAACTTCCTCAGTTCATCAAGAATGAAATAGAGGAGGATGGTCCAATTTAACCCCTCACCACTATCTTCTTTATAAAAAAAACTTCAAGATCTGCAGTTGATCACTTCTCCTCCAAAAAGTAAAACTCAATTGACCAGATGAATTGTGTTTAAAAATAAATAAATAAATAAATAAATAAATAAACTGCATGGTGAAGAAGTTGCAGCTTAGGGTTTGTAAGACTTGTCAGTGTTGAGAGTGCTGTTTTTTTCTCTTGTGGATGGGCATGTATATGCTCACTGTCTGTATATCCCCATCCCTTCCTTACAGCTAAAAGCTCTAACGCAGCCCGACCGCTTCGTGCCGCCTTTACATGGACATGGCAACTGATGTACACGTTCTCACCCATCTTTGTCATTTCCTACCTAGTATGTTCATAGGTCCTTCTCCCTCCCCCCCCACCCACCCACCCCCTCTCTCCTGGCCCTCGCTTCCCCCAAAAAACTTTAGCGATGATATATGTACAGTCATACATTTCTTCAAAACAAAAATAACATTTTAATGTCAAGGGAAAAAAGAATAAATAAATAATACATTATAAAAAGATTTAATAATCAGATTTACATATCTGATGCAAAAAATTGAGATTATCTATTAAAATATCATAGATGTACAGTTTTCATTTTGTAAAAAAGTTATTTATCAAAAGAAAGAGGAAAAAATAACTAATTAACAGAATGGTGAAGTTTATTTTTCATGTCATGGTGTGTGGATGTATGTGTTGTTGCCTCCCAGTGCCATCCTGTCAAGAGAGAGATCATTTAAAAAAATAAACTAAAGTACTGCTTAATAACAACAATCTTACAAACTAACCACACTTGTCCAAAAGGCATTCTTACACAACTTTCTTTTGTAAATTTTTTTCTTCCTGCCAAAATCATGCGGGCAATTTGTTGATGTAAGTTACAAAAATATGGTATGCTTCCTTCCTTTGATGAGTACTTTTTTTTTTTTTATTGGCTCTTATTATTATTATTTTTTTTCAAAAACTGACTAGTTTTGATTTTTCTTTTAATCGTATTTACTAACCCTTTTTCAATCTGTGCCTATGGTTTGCGAATGTTTCCAGGTTTTGCTTTGCGTTTGGTTGTTGATTTGTTTTGCATTGCATTTCCTTTCTGTTCCGTTGAATTTCTGCTTTTCTTTTCCTTTCCTTCGTAGACATTTGCATTGCCTTGTAGTGCCCTTTGTTTGTGAGCCTTTGCAGTGTGTAAGCTGGACACTATGGCAGACGGTTGGACTGGTATCAATGACCATCTGAATGTTTTTATAGCTGCATAACTCAATGTAATTAAAACAAAAAGTAAAAGTTGTAACTAAGGATCGTTTTTTTCTAATGCAAGTAAGAAACACCATGGCAACCTAGTTCACATAAAAAAAAAAACTAAACAACACAATTTGATTCTACATATTACTTAACATTCAGGTGTTGTTGACGTGTTTTCTGACCTAATGCCATTGTGGTTACCACATAAGACCTGTCAAAAGGCAAAAGACTAGGGTCTGTGAGGGAACCTGCCGAATCGGTTTTGTGAAGAGTGAGCGAAAGCTAGCCCCATGTGTGCAGGTATTTTAGTCCACACAACAGCAGAACTAGGAGGTAAGAAACAACTGTCCTGAGAGGCTAGCAAAGCACCTAATAATCCCTCAAGTCTCTGGAATTAAGTTCTTTGTGACATACAGTACATACCTACACGTTGTACATAAAAGTGGCAAAAAAGTGGCTTGTACTAAGTAGTTACTAAGTAGTTCATGCACAGATTTACACTTTAACAACAAATGTAGTAGTATTTTAAAATGTAAATTAAATAAATACATTGTAAATGTACATTGATATACATGGAATATGATTGATAAAGATTCATAAGATTAAATGTTCCATTCAGTAATTACTTGTTCTAATAGGCCTACATAGATAGTATTATGCCTGGTGTTGTTTTGTAGCTGCCATTATGGAGTTACATAGTACTCAAACTGATAGTCTCTACTGATAGTCTCTTTGGAGTTGCAGGGCGATACTAGTTATATTTAGGCACAATACCTTACATATCCCTTGAAGCCTTTTGATGCATATTTGTATTTATTTTCTAATCCTTTCCGCATTATTTTCTGTTTGAACTTTATTTGTGCAGGTGTGTGGATTTTGCATTTGTGTAGAATAGTGTTTTTGGTCATTGTTTGTTTACCTTTGGTTTGTCATTTTTTGCTTTAGTCTTTCTGTTTGGTGTGTTCTATAGTGTGGACTGTTGTGTAAAGCCTGGCCGTCCTCTAACACGTGTCCTTGTCTCTTTCTCCCTTTGTCCCACAGGAGGGGAGTTAGTCATCCCCGTTCTAGTAGAGGATCCCCTAGATATCCCTCTTGTCTCAACCCGTGCTCCCTATATCCCCCTTCCCCCAACCCTACGCCCTGTCCTCACCATTATCGAGACCACCAAAGAGTCCCTGTCCATTCCTACTGAGGCGGGGGTACCTTGCTTGTCGGACCGAGGCAGCGATGATTGTGATGATGATGATGATGATGGTGATGATGATGGTGATGGCTTGGTGATATCGGGGTTTGGCTCTGGGGAGGCATTCGACTCCAGCCTACCCCCGACTGACGATGAAGATTTTTACACCACCTTCTCCCTGGTAACAGATAAGATCTTGACCACGTCGGCCTATGATGGCGGCTACAAAGCCCACGCGCCCAAGTGGGAGACCAAGGACTTTAGGCCTAGCATGGCTCCGGAGGTCAGCAGGACTACGGCCGTGCCCCCCGCGCTGCCTGACCTCCGGAGCACGACGGTGGCGTCCGCTCCGCCATCCGAGACGCCGCCCAAAATCCCAGCCGGCAAAATGAACAACCGCGAGGTCAAACCCCCGCCGCCGCCGCCGCCACAGACGGACATAGTCCTACTCCCGCTGCCCACGTCCTACGACGTGGACGGCACCAAGCCCCGCGGCCCGCTCATCACCTCGCCCATGCTGCGCAACGTGCCCATCCCTCTTCCCACCATGCCGGGGATCCGGCGGGTGCCCCCCGGTGCCTCAGAAGTCATCCGCGAGTCCAGCAGCACTACGGGCATGGTGGTGGGCATCGTGTCGGCCGCCGCCCTCTGCATCCTCATCCTCCTCTACGCCATGTACAAGTACCGCAACCGGGACGAAGGCTCATACCAGGTAGACGAGACACGGAACTACATCAGCAACTCTGCACAGACCAACGGGGCAGTGGTAAAAGACAAACAGTCCAGTGCCAAGGGTGCCAACAGCAAGAGACCGAAAGACAAGGACAAGGAGTATTATGTATAAAAAAACAAACAAGTTCAATAGCTCAACAGTGGACAAAAAGAGCAGTGTGGTATTAGAAAACAAACAGGTGGAACCAAAACGTGAGTAAAAAAAATTGCAGTACCACATTTGGGAGCTACAATTTCACTTTAAAAAGCCCGCTGAGAACTCACAAAACTGATGAGTCACTGAACAATAATGTACTGTGATTTCAAGCACACTTACTATGGTAAGCATATGGAGAAGGCAAATAGGCACATTGAGGACCTGTGTTACCGTGTGGTTGGTTGGTCTGGTTGCAGAAGTTGGCAGTGTAAAATATCTCATTGTTACATTGTTTATCCCCGAGTGACTTTCAAGAGATCTTTGATCCTTGGCATCAAAAGTAACAACAACGGACCACATTAAAAAAAAAAAAGAAAAGTACAAAAAAAAAAAAAAACTTGTCCATTGTAACTCTGTAAAATACAACAATGATCATCAGCCATTTTGGGCATGCATGTGAAATGTGTGTGATACAATGCTGGCGTCTTTTGCAGAGAGAGAAGCGAGAAAGTGAAGAGGATTAGAACTGATGTTAAACAAAAATGGAAAGTGAGCACAATTTGCCATAAGAAAAAAACGCTCAATTCCCACTGAAGAAGAATAAAATGCAGATGTGATGATCGAGTCGTCACACTCACTTTTTGTTGATTTCTTTTATGTTTTTTATTTGTTTGTTTTGTCTCGTTTTCACTATAAATATATACAGATATATTTTGATGGGAAGAAAGCATAAAGTCATGACAGACATAACAGTACAGTTCTCAATTTAATTATCGGCAGTGTATCAGTTTGTCAGATTTTTTCTGTTTGGATGCAGGATTAGGAGTCACTTTCTTTCTACTGGTCAGGAGAAAGGGTTTGGCAGCCACACATGGCATCGAGATTGATTTCTTATAAGAAATGCCAGGTCAGATCAGTCACAAAAAAAATACAAGATTTTTTTTTTAAAGTGTGTATAAGACAAAGGTGATATTTCTTGGTATATTTTCTTTTTGAATGTGTATTTTTTTTAAAAGCACTTGTCTCTGTACTTTGCTACATTATGTGTTTTGCGTCATTTTCCCTAGCCCCTTTCTCATCCTTTTGAAACTGCTGCGACTGAAACCATACCATCATGTCTGTAGGATGAATGATTTGTCAATGTTAAAACAATACCTGGGAAGATGGTGTGAGGATCCAATGTGAAAAAGTGTGAATTTCATGTTGTCACAGTCAACTGTGTCAAACAACAGATATGTTTACATATTTTATTACATTATTGCCGTTGTACTTTGTAGGTCAATGCTGTACATAACATTTGCTGTTTTTTTTTTTTTTTAAACTACTCTGTACAGAAAGAACATCGGGCCTAATTTATCAGTGTAGTTCATGACGAAAATAATTATTTAATTTCGGTGTGAAATCAGATTTGAGCAAGCATTGCATATGCATTTTTTTGTTTTGTTTTGTTTGTAAAGAGCGATGAAATGTTGTTAGGTTAGCAATCTAGTCTTTCTGGATGGTGTTTCTAGTCGCATGAATATTTGACTACTGGAAGCTGTCAATTAATAGATCAACGCCCTCCTCCGTACCACGGCCTACGTATCATTTGTTATTTTATTGTTATTTATTTTTTTATTTAAAAAGGGTTTAAGAAAATTTTAAAATAATAAAGATGGACTATGATGGAGTTGGTTGCAGAGTGCCGATACGTTTACTGAGGTACAGGATGAATTGTTCAGTGTCTGTCCATGTTCTGTCAAGTTCACTGTATGTGCTTTCATTTTCTTCTTTCATGTTCAACTTTTATTGTGCAGTTCTTCTTATTTGGTTATTCATTTTATAACTGTTCGTGCTGGCAAATATGTGGGATTTTATTTTTAAGTCATTGAATCGTTTTCTGTTCATGTCACATTTTTGAAGCAAATTCAAATCAGTGTGTACATTCATTTTGATTGTGTTGATGTTTTTTTTATTGTTCATCCATTGTTTTTCCCTTTTTTGAGTTTAGGTTACATCCAGCAATAAAATGTTCTTCCCAGAGTTTTCACAACATTAGCATATGATGGTTGTGGTTCGTTCAGTTATGCAGTGTTAAGGAAACATTAGCCCACATCTACATATAGCAGACCACTAAAAAAAAATCAAAACATCTGGTCAATCCTAACAAGTATTCTTTGGTCTTATAATAATTAATAATTAAAAACCCTATTTTCATGCCGAGATGGTTTCAAAATAAGAGGCATGTGGGGGTGAGCAGAGGAACTGAGTCAGGGAGACCTGATCACTGAACCAAACTAAATCCACCCTACGCCCCATGTGACTGAACACTGTGTTTGTTTTGCAAAAAGTAATACGGTCCTACTGAATGCACCACAGTCTGTATAATGTGCCTCTTAGTTTGGCCTCTTTACTGCCGCAGTAGCAGAGGTCTGGTCTGCCAAACAATGGCCACCAAAATGGGGGAACAGCAGGGAGATGTGTCTGGGCAGACAGTCTGCCACATCTGTGCAGGAATGCAGGGAGATTAGACTAGCTCAGCCATATGGCCAGGTTAGGATTTGTGGATATGTGTGGTCAAGTGGTCCTCAACCACTTCCAAGCCCATTTTGATGCCAATCTTGTTCCACAGACATGGCCCACTGAGCACTGGGCGATTTCTCCATTTCTCTGGTGCTTGCTGGCCGGGACCAGCCTTGGATACCGTTCAGGGCACACGGTAATCAAATGGGAACGCGTTCATCCGTGACACACGTCAGCAGTGTACTGTTAAAGAACAACTTTATTTTTTCAAGGAAACACACACACACACACACACACACACACACACACACACACACACACACACACAAAGATATACACACACTCATAAAGGTATTGAGCTCACTGTAAATTCGTTAGGAGGATTGCTCTCGCTATCGAATCTCAAATAAGTACAGCCTGTTTTATGTTGGCTCGACAAACAGTAGAGAAAGATTGCCATCGATGCAAGATGCTTTACAGGAATTCAATTCGCCATTCGTCAATATGTTGTGAGTTATGTAGAGAATCAGCTCTCCCCCCTGCAGCCAGGAGCAGAGCTGCTAAGTGTTCCGTGACTCGCACCAAAGTCTCAAGCGGCCAAACTTTAATGACCACTACCCTCCGTATTTGCCCAGAGCTTCGCTCACTAGAGAATTAGAATTTTATAGATTATATTTTGCACGTATGAACTGAATGGTTGACATGAGTGATCGATGAGCTCAGCCACACTACTCCAGAGCAAACCTGTGACTTCAGCTTATTGTAATTATCTTCAGGGATGGGATTTTTCTATTAATTTCATGATCATAATCAATCACGAGAGCATGTAATATAAATCACTGTCCCTATGAAATTTTTGCTGCTTCTTTTTACTATCCAATATTTACTACAAAGGTAGAATTGAAATCCACATTTCTTGTCATACATGCAGAGGTCCACCTGTCCCTATGAGTGAAACATTTAAATAACAACAAAAAAAGAGCGATTTTCAATATCCGTTTGAGTGTAATGAGAGAAAGCGAATAGTGGTTTCTTTCTCTCTACACACATTCTCTTTCCGTAGCCAAACTGACCCCCCCCAGAGCAGCGGTGATCCCAGCCTTAAGCGCGCATCTGGCCAGAGGACGCCAAGGACGTGGAGCGTAGCTGACGCTGATGAGTTGTGACGGGTAAAAAATGAGGCAATCTGACCCACGCTGCCCAAAGAAAGGCCACCGACCTCTCACAGCCAGGGTGCAGGCGGGCACATATCACAATAGGAGTACAGAACATATCAATAGGAGGCACAGAAGTCGAAAGTGAGGAAGGAAAAGAAAATACAGAAAATACAAAAAAGGACTGATGGTCATCGTGCTTTAATGCAAAATGTCCTGTATATGCTGCATAGCTTTTCATACGTCTTAGAGAAAAGGGAGAAAAAAGCTGCAGCTCCTGCTGAGGCGAGGTGTGCATAAGTCTGTTTACAAACAAGCCCCCCAAATCCCCTCTCTGTAAATATGCCTGCCTCACTCACGGCCAGGCCTTCGTAATTCCTCCGACTTGAGAAGCGTCGTTCAGCTGATGGAGGCTGTTTTCAGGAGGGCTGCAGCAGAAGAGAAGAGAGCAGAACAGAGCGACAGCACACAGCACAGCGCAGGCAGTGGCTCTGGAACCAGGCTTTCTCTTGCACGCCATCGCCGTGGCCACAGTGCCCCCTTATGCTGCAGTGACAGACTCCAGCAGGCAGAGAGCCGGGGCCACGCTGCACAGTTGCATAGAAACCGAAAGGGCTTTGAGGGAAAAAGCCTGAAAGTGATCCTCGCTTGGGGGGGGGGTGGGGGGGTGGTGGTCGATGGGCTCACTCGGAGAGAAAAAAAGTTCCAAAGAGCATTTTCATGGCTGGGGTGGGGGCACATCATTGCTCATTAGGATCTCACGTCACACGAGGGGCAACTCCTCGCATAGATGAAAGTGAAAGTCGGATGTTTTGTGTTTATGTCCATCAACATGTGTAGAAGAACAAGATCAAAGACAGGTGGAAGTGAGGTGAGGCTACTCTGAAAAACACACACGCCACATAAAACTACAAGCCAAATGAGATCTCCAACTCCTCATTTCCAACCCCGCAGTAGACAAAGGGAGAGAGCGCCATTCAAAGACACAGAGAAGAGGAGGAGAAAGGAGAGGAGGAGCATGCCGAACACTCCTCTGTGACTGCGCTGGGGCTGGCTGTGGCTGACAGTGATGTATTCCGTGGAGCGGGGGCGGCAGCGTAATTGGATTCAACAGGAATCCCAATGAATCCCGAGCGCCTGGAAGCGGCCCATTTTCCCTGGGCTCCACACCACAAACCCAGCTCCCAGCCAACCAGCCAGCGAGGCAGGGCGACATTATGAAGGCTGGCAGGAGGAGGGGGGGGGGGCCTGGGCTGAGCAGGGCGACATTATGAAGGCTGGCAGGAGGAGGGGGTCTGGGCGCGAGGCGAAACAATGGCAGCTGGCGGGTGGATGGAGACTATAGACCATCTCTCTAGCCTAGCGCAAGGCACACACGCTACAAAAGCTGGACGCTGTTCTGCAGGGCAGCCATGGGCCAGCTGGGAGATGAACAATAGGACCTGGCACTGGCGTCAATCAGTGGAAAATGAGTCAGGCGATGAGTGTGATTGTGATATCACAGATGAGGCAACGAGACAAATGCATTCACATCCGCAGTTCACATCCCAGGTGCTCACATTGCCTGTGAGCCATTCATGTGTTTTCACTTGTAAACAACATACAGTACTTGTTACACAACCATACACAACTAACTATACTATAGTTAGATTTAACTTTTAACAACAGTGCCTCTCTCTCCCCTGTAAGTCTTTCAAAGGCTGGATCAAGATTTGCCTCATTCTCTTCAAACACAAACTGATTTTGTGTTAACTGCACTTATCGTGTCTCAGACAGGCGTAGGAAATGAGACATCGAGACGATGTAATGCAGCTACATGTATTTTTGGATTTCACTGACAATTACAAAATAGTATAAAACAGTGACTGTCAATGCTAAAAAATATTAAGATAAAAAACAAACAATCATTTCACAGTACAGTAGTGTTATAAAGATGTAAAATGTATAAAACATGCACACACTTTTCAGCATGCATAGTTCCAAAGGCACCACAGTTTGAAATGAGATGGTCCTCTCAGAACAGTTTAAACAGTTGTTATAAAACACCACTTACTGGCACCATTTACAGGAGAAAAGAGCTGGTAATTGATGGTAATTTAAAAAAATATGGAATATATCACGTTCCTAAAAAATACTCCTCTAATGGTTTCTTCTTAACCTGCACTTTACCCTGCTTCCTGTTCTGCTGATTGGTCTGGCCAGCTGTTGCCATAGAGGTAGTCATGGTAGTCGTGCGCCGTGGAGTGGGGTTGATAATGGCAACAGTCCGCAATCGCATGGTTTCTAAGGGGGAAGGCATGCTGACAGGCCACCAGTGGAGAGGCAATCAGCAATATGGATGTTTGACCACCGGCCGATGCAATATGGACGTTTGACCACCGGCCGATGCAATATGGACGTTTGACCACCGGCCGAGTCACACGACAGCTCTCTCCAGGTGTCCACTGATGGCGGAGGCGTCGCTGGTGAGGAAAGCAGAGTCCGGCTCGGGGGAGCGGCCTAAACGCCGAGGTGGTGCTGCTGAGACAGAGAGCGAGGGGGGGGGGTCTCAGAATAGATAGTGAAATTACACATTTGAAATCGTTTAAGAGTGTCATTTCAGGCATTACGAGAGTCAAGTGCTCATAGATCCAGGGGGTAGGTGGTGAAAATGCCTGAACCTTTACCCAGTTTTCTGCCGTTTTCAGTTTCAACTTTTCTCTCAAAACAAATAGGGTAGAACTGCTCAGTTGCTGTCTTCCCCCAAATGCACTTCCTAGTGACTAATCTGCACAAGGGTGTTTTAAAAAAAATACCCACCTATTCTTTCTCTTGACCTTAGAAAAATTAGGCCGTGGCTAAAGTGTGCTGAAGAGAGAGAGAGAGTGTGTGTGTGTGTGTGTGTGTGTGGGGAGAAGGGAGGGGGTGTCATGGGACTCACAGGCAGCGCCAGAGAGCAGGGTGCTGGACAGGAAGGTCTCGTATCCTCGGAAAGAGGAGGAAAGGCCGGCCAGTTGGAGACTCCGGGACGTAGCGTCCAGCTTCTCACCCTGCCAATGATACATAACTTTATTTTAGAGACTCAGAGTCCAGATGACACACAATGTGCATACATACATAAATACTTACATGCATCCAGACATACACAACAGCCACAGTAAATAAAACAGTCAAATATTTGTTCCAATGTTTCCAATAGCAAGAAGAATGCCAGTTAGTGTAGGGTCAGTGAGGGCCATTATGTATTCCTGAATATACTGTATTCCTTGACTCAATTAATCGAGGATGAAAGGTCGGACCAATAAAAAAAAACCTCCATGAGCAACAACAACCAATAGTGCAGAGCAAAAGAAAAGCAGGAAATGAATGCCAAACGCCTGTAACCTCTACCTATTACCAACAAAAGGAGAAGACCAAGAGTGTGGTGCACTTCAAGTGTTAGTCCACATTTCTGACATTCTCTAGGGAGGGTTTTCATTTCATTTGATTGGAAGTCTGTTTTCTAGTCGAAGAAAATGAACTCGACAGCCAATTTCCGCTCTGTTTGTTTTGGTAGTGAAAACCTTGATAGGAAGTTGCTATTAGGCTAATGCAATAAACACTTAAATGTGAGAAGGAGGAGAGACCGCAGAGGCTTTGTGAAAACGAGAATAGGCCATGGGGGAAAATTGCTTACCGACTGCAATCAGCGGCAAAATACTGCAATGATGGGGCCGTCAGGAATTACAAAAGCTTCTCCTTCACCCTCCTCAATCTAAATACTCCCTTCTCTCTCTCAAAATGAGCTTTTTTTTTACTTAAGTCTTCATGATGGTTTATTTTCATTGACGTGCTCCTCTTTTTCTTCAGGGAGGGGTGGGGGGTTTGTCGATGGAATGAAAGCCGCCTTACTCGGTACTCCTGGATCTTGCGCTTGGACTCCTCCAGCTGATTCTGCAGGTCCCCCACGATCTCCTTGTATTTGCTGTAGCGCTGCTCCACCGCCTCCCGCTGGCGCTGGGACTCCTGCCGGGACAGAAGCAGAACGCTGAACACAGACGCCAGCGCTGAGCTCAGACTCGCCCACGGAGGGGTTGTTGGAGGGGCAGGGGGTGGGGTGGGTTGGGGTGCGGGAGACGGAAAAGGAGAGTACATAAGAGGTGCAAAGCAAAGCGTTCTCAGAGAACGGAGTGAGAGGAATGAGCTCCCTCACCTCCAGGTCCTTGAAGTTCTCCATCAGGTTGGGCTTGTCAGGTACAGACTCCAGGTGATCCAGGGCTAGCCGGGTGCTCTGGATGAGAATGGTTAGTTTATTTTAAAGCCCCCTCTGGTTCTTCAAGCACCAACGCCCACCCCACCAAAATAAAAAAAAAAAAAAAAAATACAGGCAAATCAGAAGTTGAGATGTTTTATATTTAAAATGCTAGTCGAGCTCACAACGTAAATTCCACATTATACGGAGTGTCCTTTTAAAACAGCATTAAATGACACTATGTATATAACAAATAAGTACACATAATTACACATCACTAACACTAACTTAAATGTCATAACCCATGCAGACATATAAAAAGTGCATTAAACTGAATTAAATATTCAGCATAAAGTGCCTAAGAAGCCTAAATCTAAAGTGGGGCCGATCACTTCATTGTGCGCAGAAGAGAGAGAGAAAGCCACAGACTTGCCTGGGTGTCCCACAGGAGAGTAGGGGGTCAATATGCAGTGCCAATATGTTGTTGCAGTAAGCAAAAATGATTTGAATTGATGGAGTCCTAACTAAAGGCCAGGAGTTGTCCCGGAGCTAATTGAATGTGTGGCAGTGAGCCGTGGCACATAATTGTGATGGATAGTGGGACTTTCGAACGGCTGTTTTTTTCCTCCTGCCACATTAACACTCTCGAGTCAATGTGGGCTGTCAATAAGCTTAACAAATGTGCATCTTACGCCTCCCCCAGTGAGTAATCATTGAATATTCAGGAGTGCTTATCCTCAAATTATCATGTATTGCGCTCCTGGCAAATATGACATCTCTTGTTCCTCCGTTAAAAGCTATCTTCGGAGAACCATCATCTTTCCCATTCTCATTTCATTAAATAGTAATGTGCTCACCATAAAAAAGACCATGAAAATTACCTTTGAAACATATACTCTACCATTAAAAAATGATCTGTGCACTCAAGGTAATGGATACATTTATTTTAAACACATAAATTACTTAGCTCATGGAGTATGACATCTTGTAAGGTTGTGCGAGCAAAGCTTGGGGCACTAAATGTCACAGGCACTTTTATCAGTCTTTTACATGCTGGACTGATGCCAAGTATAAAGCGGATTCAGAAAATTAGGAGTGCTTTTTTTTGTGAACAAACAACAAACAGGTCTTACCATCTCCAAATCCAAGATTCTATCCTGTGGAGACCAAGAGAGAGAGAGAGAGAAATTGGAGTGGGGGCAAGAAACAGATTCATAAATACCATTACCATAACTACAGTACTATAAATGCCATAAAAAATAAACCCACTCATTCAATGACATTAACATGAACAGAGACCATCATCCAGCTCTACTCTACCCTCCTCCACACTGCTCAGTCCCCCCGTGCACAGCGCTGGGGAGTTGGGGGCTCGTCCGGGATCTCAATGCCAGTCACAGGTGTTTCTCATCCATCAATCACAAAGCGGACACCTGGGTGATGCGTGCCCTCCCTCCACGCTGCAGCACACCACACATAATTACAGTGGTTGCTCACAGCTGGGAGCCTGTGTCTCCTGCCTGAGAATGCCGCAGCTTCTGTCTAAGGAGACTCATTAATATTAGTTGTGAACAGCCAGGTGCCTTCACAGATGTATTGCAGGCAGGGCTCTGCTTGCTAGTAAGTACTGAAGCATAGACAGGAGGAGGCTGTTTCACCAGAGGAAATATCTGTGCAGGTAGGGGCGGTGCGTTGAGAAATGAAAATAAATCAACAGAAAGGTGTGCTACTTTGTTTTTTTTTCTCCTGACAGGATTTTTTTCCCCACTTATGTGCATGGAATGGTACCAGCGTCAAAACTTTGTGACAGGTTTACAGGCTGTCAGGGCATGAGGGGAAAACAAGGAAACTTTCAGATTTGAGGTAATTGAGATTTTCATGTGCAGTGACAGTGCTGGCTCTCACATTTCAACCTCATGACAGTGTGAATCTTCAACTCAAACTTGCTCTCCAACACAGAATTCTTCCACATCATTTCACATTCAAGTCATTCAAACCTTAGTTTTACAGTATATGGTTGTGCTTGCTATTAAAGCACATAATGATTTAACATGTAAATCTAAGATTGCACAGACAAAACTAACTCTGCAGGAGGAGGGCGTCACCATGCAAGGCGTGCGTGTCTCAGTTTGCAGCACTGTGTGTGGGCTTGTGTGTATTTAGTGTGCATTGAGACACCTGTGCATGTTTGTGTGTGTGTGTGTTGAGGCACATGTGTATGGCAGGGGGAGTATGGGGTGCACTCGACAGGGACAGAGTGTGTGATGTGAGGTTAATAGCCTAGGCTGGGCTGGGCTAGCCGCACAGCGGGGGTGGTGGTGGGGGGTATGTGGAGGGACTCACTGACCTGCAGGCTTCTCATCTCCTCATCCTTCCTGCTGTTCCTCTCCTGCAGGTCTGCACACAGCACAATACAAAGGCATCAGCTAAGAATGTGTGGGTCGTGTGCGTGTGTGTGTGTGTGTGTGTGCGTCTGTCTGTCTGTCTGTCTGTGGTTTTGTGTGTGTGATTATGCACAAGTTCTTTTATGCGTGTACATTTACTTCATGCTTCATTGACAATTTCCATAATAAAGCAGGAAAGCAGGTAGACAGTATGTGTGTTTATATTATATGACCAGTACCAGGTTACACTTCATCTCGAAGATATTCCTTCCATTATTTTAAGATGGGCACTACTAAACAAAGCTTCCATCACAACTTCATAGCTTCTTCCCAAAGACGTTTCAGGGGTGCTTTATAAACCTGAAGAGATTGGTCTTCACGGACCACCGCCGACTTTAGTGTTTGATCCGTCAGGAGAGCTCTGCCCACAGCCTTCAGGGCTGTGGTCACCCGGGGTCAGTTACTCAAGCGAAGCCTTTAATCCCAAATTCCATCCCTCCGTCTTGACCAGAGAGAGAATAGGAGAGTGTTCGACACAGAGAAAGAGACAGCCAATCTAAGACATGACCCAGACAGTTGGTTTTCTGGGTTTTATGAAGCTACTGCACGTAAGTCCTAACACGTGGACAGATTTGAAATCCCACGCTGGGCGCTGGGTGGGGGGGGCTGGCGCTGATGTCTTTTCTACCATGTGGTCTGAATAAAACATGGGTTTTGGCACGACCACCAAGTGAGAAAAAACACAGATCTCCAATCTGATTTTGTTGGGCCATGCCTTTCGCTGCAGAGAGGACACAGAGCAGCTGGCACGAGGGCTTCAGAGATTGAGCTTTGTTGCGGAGCTTTTGATACGGCTCGCCATTGAAAGGAGGGCTTGGGGAAAGATTGGGACAAAGATACAGGGGTCCAGTCTTTAGTTCTACCAGGTTTTTTTTTATTTGTTACCAGAGAAAAGCAGAAGTGGGTTATGAGATGTAGCTGATGGTGGTATTGATTATCTCTCCTCTTCTGGTGTTGAGAGGGTTTGTTTGGTGTCTGTGTGTGTGTGTGTGTGTGTGTGTGTGTGTGTGTGTGTATGTTTGTGTGTGTCTTTTGTGAGGTGACCCTTTCTGTGTGTGTGTATGTTTGTGTGTGTGTGTGTGTCTTTCCCTTTCTTCTATCGTCTTCCTCCATCTCACACTTTGACTACTGCTTAAAACTTCTGCACTTTCATCCTTTGGTAGTAGCATCGATTGATGTAGTTTTAACTGCCACTATATTGTAGCTTGAATGTTATTTCTCATTCTCTTTGGATAAAAGTGTGTGTGTGTGTGTGTGTGTATGTGTCTAAGGGTGCTTATGGGAACAGAATGTCACTGATAGGTGTGCACTGAACAGGAATCCTCTATCAGGTGGTGTGTGTGTGTGTATGTATTCGAGTATGTTAGAAGTGGTATTCAGCATCTTCAGGATGCTAAGAGGCTGGCATGCTAAGAGCCAATCTCCCACCAGATCTAATTTCTCTGGGTGTCAATGTATCCATTGCGTGTTCCAAGTCTGCACTTTCTTTACAATGTGCACTCAGTGATATACAGGACAAAAGCAGGACATCTGACGTGACATCAAAAAGATAACCCTGAGAGAAATAGTTCCAACCTTACACTTTCACAAGGTGTATTTGTAAGCATTCGTACTTGGTACCCAGGTGCACCAATTCAATGGACTAGGCTACAGCCTTTCTATTCATTACTACTGACTGTGGTTAGACAACACAGTGAGTGTGTGTGTGTGTGTGTGTGTGTGTGTGTGTGTATGTATGTGTGTGTGTGTGTATGTATGTGTGTGTGTGTGTGTGTGTGTGTGCGTGTGTGTATGTATGTGTGGTGTGTGTGTGTGTGTGTGTGTGCGCGCCACTCATGTTTCACCTCAAAAAAGACCATCTTATGGCTTTGGTTCCACCCTAATCTACCCATACAACAATACTGGCTAACTGCCTACCAGAATATTACTTCTCTTGAGTGTACAACTGCACCCCTCATCAAGGCCAAACTAACAACCATCCAGGCATGGTCATGGATTACGTTGTCCATCCAGGCATGATCATGGATTACATTGTCCATCTAGGCATGGTCATGGATTACGTTGTCCATCCAGGCATGATCATGGATTACATTGTCCATCTAGGCATGGTCATGGATTACATTGTCCATCCAGATTACATTGTCCATCCAAGACCACCTTGTGACACAGAATATTCTAGACTGAATGTAGATTTGTGTTTTTTTTTTAGGTTTTTTTTGTGGTGAATGTAGATTAGTGGTGTTTTAGGTGTCGTACTGTAGTTTGTGGTGTGAATGTAGATTAGTGGGATTTTAGGTGTCGTACTGTAGTTTGTGGTGTGAATGTTCAATGTGACTGTAAATGTACCATTTCAATCTTTTCTAATAAATAATGATGATCACAAAAAAAAAAACTCATGTTTCCTCATTTTTGTCTTAGGTAACGTCCTGAAAAAAGTGTGTGTGTGTGTGGCTCCTTCATGAGGAGTGCTGTGTGTGTGTCCGTGTGTGAGTATGTACATGTGAGTATGTGAGTGTATATAATGTACAAGTGTGTGTGTGTGTGTGTGTGCGGCGCCTCACCCCTCTTCTCCTTGTTGAGCTGCTGTAGCTGCTGCTCGTGCTGGCTGAGGCGCTGGAGGAGGTGCTGCTGCTCGTGCTGACGGCCCTGACGCTGAGTCTTCAGCTGCTCACGGCTCTGCTGGAGCTGACGCCGCACACGCCGCTCACACTCACCGCTCCGCCAACTCTCCTCACACACAGCCACTGCAGCTTGATGGACACGGACGACGCCGCTGCGGCCTGACACGCATGCGACGCATATACGCGACGCATACAGCACACACACACGCGACTTAATACACACGCCGCACACGCAGGCACGCATATTCACACAGGCACATACACACACGCACAATATTAATGCACGACACACACACGCCACGCATCCACACAGGCATACACGACGCATACGGGACGCACACAATACGCATCGCATTACTGGAAACACACGCATTACCACACAGAAACCACACGCGATGTACACAGAAACACACATTACCGCCACACAGAAAACGCGACGCACGAACACAAATTTATATGCCATATTTATAAAGCATTAGATCTTGTCCAGTCACTGCAGTTTGCATGCTGCACACACAAATAGATGCACATAGATGCACATACACACACACACACACACATACATAAATTCAAACATATGTTTACATGCATTGCGATTATATCTAATATTAATCTTATTTAAATAAGCTTATGTAGCCTGTACACCATCATTGACACTCCATTGTGTGCTATTACAGTTGTGCACACACACACACACACACACTGGCCAGAGACATTTCTTACAGAAGATGTAGTGTGAGGCTGTCTACTGGCAATGTATACAGGACGCTCACATCATACACACAATCGCAGAAACACACCAGATGCGCACAATAACTACAGAAATCCAGACAACACTAACACACAATTACACTCAGAAAACATATAGGCCTTAATATAGGTGAACAATACAGGATGCATACCATGAGCATGATGCTCACTGCGTACAGCATACACCACACACGCGACGCATACACGCACGCATTACCACACACACACACATACATACACACACACACACACAGAAACACACACGCACGCACACACACACACACGCACACACACACGCACGCACGCAAACACATACGCACACACGCACACACACACACGCACGCACACACGCACATACACGCACGCACAAACGCACATACACACACATACACGCACGCATGCACATTCACACAGGCACACACACACACACACGCACACGCACACACACACACGCGCACGCACATACACACAGGCACATACACGCACGCACACACGCACGCACACACACGCACGCACGCACATACACAGAAACACACGCACACACAGAAACACACGCATACACAGAAACACACACACACACACACGCGTGCACAGAAACACGCACATACGCACGCACGCACGCAAACACAAATTTATATGCCATTTATATAGCATTAGATCTTTTGTCCAGTCACTGCAGTTTGGTGCAAGCATGCTGCACACACAAATAGATGCACATAGATGCACACACACACACACACACACACACACACATACATAAATTCAAACATATGTTTACTATGCACAGACATATATCCACATAATCTTATTTAAATAAGCTATGTAGCCTGTACTGACCACTCACACACTCCATTGTGTGCCATTACAGTTGTGCACACACACACACACACACTGAGACATTTACACATGTAGCAGAGGCTGTCTACTGGCAATGTATGGTGGTCATGTGACATGTTCTCACATCAGTAGACAGAGAGAGAGAAAAAAAAAAAAAAAGAAATACAAGTACACACAATCGTACAATACTATACACACAAAGCAGATGCACACACATACAGCACACACCACAGAAATCCAGAGAGGAGAATGGATGTGCAACACTAACACTCACAATTACACTCAGAAAACATATAGGCTCAATATGTAAAACACGACAGGATGCATACAATTATGGATGAGCACACAGATGCTCATCTCTTTACAGCATACACACACACACACACACACACACACACACACACACACACACATCCACTATTGCCCAGAGGCACACACATCAATAGTTATACGCAAGCGTACCCTCATGTTTAAACTTGCGTGCAGGCATATGTGTTCGTGCACGTGCATGTGCACACAAACTCGGATTAGAAAACATTAAGAGGAACACACACACTGAAACACACTCGATGTAACGCAAATGCAAACAAATTCCCATAAGCACACAAGCACACGTCAGTAAGGCCATACATACACACACAAGCAAACATACACACACACACAAGCAAACATACACACACACACACACGGCATGCACATACATACTATTACTGTGCCCATACATAGCAGGGATGCAAACAGAGGTATGGTCAAAAGGAGGAGATTATCGAAGCCCACTTAATTCGCGAGGAAATATCATATAATTACATTTTGCCACCACCCTGCCATCCAGGGCTCACCCTATTCACACAAAATGTTCTTTATATGAAAATACACTGTCCCAGTTCCTTTGGCAGTGATGCAAACACATGTGAGGTGAAAAAGAGAAACATTACCAACCAACCCCCCCCCCCCCCCCTCGGTAAAAAAAAACAGTCTAAGATAGTTCCAGAAGTATCTTTATGGATATATAAAACCATTATCATTGTTATGGTCTTGTTGTTGCTGGGCAAACTAAAGCAGTAAGTGAAAACATGCACATCGGTGGACTGCTTTACTAACGAAAATTGTAAACTATTACAATTATTTCATTGCATTACTCAGCATGGTTGCCCAGTGCTTGCATGAAAAATACTTCCCAAAACTAAGGATGCCATATAGGGTGTAAATCACAAGTTTCATCAACATTGATACAATATTGATTCTTTAAAAGCCAATGATTTGATAATTTTCATCCTTCAAAATTTTAGCACCCATGTGTTACTGGGGTCTGTTGTTCATAGGAAATTATAGATTTGATTAATTTTCATGGATTCCAATGCCAAATATTATAGGCTTAATTATAGGCCAAATACTGAACATTGACTGTGGAATCAGCTAACACACTTTGTTCTCTTTTCCTCCCCTAAAACCTCCTGTCACTTTGCCAGATGCTTTTGAATTTAAAGGTGCCATGTGTAATGTCCACCAAAAAATCAATTCATACTCCACATTCCATAAAAAGATGGGGCAGTATACCTCCAGAAAGTGAGATGGTCTACCCTAGAGTAACAACCGGAAACGCGGTCTTGCAGTTTTATTGGTGGTTATGTTGCCCTCATACCGCCTTCCATGGCGAAACTGGTATTATGACACCTGTCGGGCTGTGGCTAGTAATTTAGCATGCTAATTCAGGTTGATATCTCTGCAGCACTATACCTTGTCATTTTTTTTAATGAAATCATCGCCCTTATTTCTTCTCATTCTTTTGATCACCTTTAACATGGTTTCACTCATATGTTGCAGTCAAGGAAAGGAAACAGCCTATTTGGAATATTCTGTAGGCCTGCTGTTTCCTTTTATGAGAGCAATTTAACTGACTAAACAAGTTTTCATCAGGCTATTGAATGCTTTATATGTGAATGCTATATACTTAATTTACCAGCTAGATTAGAATGGTTAGCTAGATTAGAATGGTTCTATCTTGCAGTTGTCATATAAATGCTTGTTTTGTTTTGTTTTGTTTTTAGTGTTTTGTAGTAGGCTATTCAAAGCATTTCCGTTCATCACTTTGTGGTGTAGGCCTATGTCTTGAGTGATCGCTGTCCCTTTAAATGTCTGGGACTTTAAATTAGGCCTATGTTTTGACTTTGTGCTGTTTTTTTGTTGCTGGACGGCCGTCCTTTCATTCAGTTTTCCTACTGTTTTAATTAATGACACACACCAATTCCGTGGTTGAAGTAAGGAATTGTTTTTACCCATATTCTTGCAATTCCCACATAACATTAAATACTAGGCCTAGGTCACTGACAGGAAAAAATGTTATTATTGTAAAATGTTCGATGATCAGTCAGATGGCAGCGTGTTAAGCGTGTTGAAACTTCCACCTGAAGTAGCTATACTGCGGAGGTAAGAGCGCGAACTGAGAGAGTTGCATCCTAACGGAGCCTATATTTTCTTTGCTGCTAGAACGATAGACTACAGCTCCTTTGCTACATGATCAACGATGAGTGGAGGTTATCAGAAGCACATTAACCAGCAGGCCCATATGAGAAACGCTCTGGTTCCTCTTGTAGCCTGCGGTAGATGACGTGAAAAAAAGCTAGAGTCGCCGGAAAGCATCCTTGATGATCAGACCCCCATTAAAAAAAAAAAATCTTCGGATCTGCACGATTCACACAAGTCACCCAAACTGACGTGAAAAAAGCGGTAGGCGCCGAAAAGCGCCGTGTTTGCATCCCTGACAGACACCCGTGCCAGTAGTACACCCATAAACACTCATTCACAGGTGCACACACATAAACACACACGCACACACATTCCAGGCCTTGCCTGTGGACCTCCTGCCGATGTAGCTGATAACTTGCAGCTCCTGCTGTTTATGCTAACTGTGTGACAGCCGAGGCAGCAGCGCTGTCTCAAAAACAACACAGCCAGACAGCAGCAGCAGCCAGTGCACACACACACCCTCTCAAACTCTACACACCAAAGACCACAACTAGCATACAGCCTCCCTCCCTCCACACACACACACACACACACACACACACACACACACTGGACCCAAGACCATCCGCATTATAAGTGGTGTGTGTGTGTTATGGGCATATGTGTGCAAAAATCATGCTTGAAGAGCAGTGGTACCTTAGTCTCAGCCAGCCAGCGGTGAGGGTCCTTCTGCAGCCCTGGGCTCTGGGAGATCGCCTGGGAACAGAGACAAGAGAGATGAGGGGTGCAGGAGCGATTAGTCATGCCTGGCTGTGTTCAGACACCACAAGTTGAACATGATGGCACATTAAGC
>NC_063196.1:20165391-20220391 GCF_017589495.1 Alosa alosa
TCCAGCCTGCAGCAGAAGGCCCCAGCTGCGCCCTGGGCAGCGCTCACCGCAGCTCACGCCTCCTCCTGAGGGGGGAGGGGAGGGAGAGAGAGAGAGAGAGGGGGGGAGAGAGAGAGAGAGAGAGAGAGAGAGGAGATGGAAACAAATAAAAAGCAAAATAAGAGCCAGGGAAAGAACACAAGAGAGAAATGGAGAGAGAGCAAGAAAGACAGGGGAAGACCAGAAAGGGAGGATGGATGGATGGATGGAAAAATAATAGAAAATACACAGCAGAATAAAAAAGGAGAAGTAGAAAGGCGGGTGTAAGTGGCAAGGCAGATTTGAGTGACATGGCCCTCCACGAATGACGTGCTCCAGTGATCCCACCACAGACAGCCCCCACAGAGCCATGACTGAGTTGCTTGACTAGGCAAACTGTGCAAATACTGTATCATTAAATTGACAGTTTGGAGTTGGAGTGGAATCAGTGAGTACGCAGGTAAAATGAATTAGCTCATTTCCTTATGCCCACATCAGATGAGTGCTCATTATAAGGAATGAAACATGAAATAGTACAGGACTTACTGGAGTGAAAATAAACTTTCAAATGAAGCTTTTAGCCAGCTTTGCATAAAGGACATAAAAAATACCTATTAAAGCTGCTTTCATCTATGAGAGGTGCCATGAAAATCTAAATTCTATTAACATAACAAAATGAATCCTACTAATTTTCTGAAACTCGTTAAAAACCCTTCCTTTTGTCCAAAGCAGTGTATTCTATTCAGATAGGGTACGCATCTGCCCAGTTTACTCGTATTACTGTACTTTTTCTCTTATAGTTTTAGTTTTTGACATGTATTTTGCTGCTCTATGATTGGTTTTGTCTATTTTAAGCACATTGAATTGGTAATAAAATTGCATTGCCTTGTGTTGTCATGTGGGAATGGAAGCAGGGCCATGTGGGGTGGAAAGCCCTCAGCTCCAGCAGCTGAGTCCCAGGACTAGTGCAGGGGCTCCAGAGTCCCTCTGGAGCAGCAGCGCCTGGCTAACTGTTGCAGCTTACTGCCCCACTACTGAGCCCCCCATGCCAGCGCACTGGCACCCAGCCCCGGCCACCCACATTTAGAGACAATCCACTGAAACCAAGCCCAATGAGCACTTGGACTGAACTGAAGAGTGAGTGGGGGTGAGGGAGTGAGTGTGTGTGTGTGTGTGTGTTGTGAGAGACAGAGAGAATGAGTGTGTGTATGTGTGTGTGTGTATGTGGTGTTGTGGGAGAGACAAAGAGAGAGATGAGTGTGTAAGAGAGAGGAGTATATGTGTGTGAGTGTGTGTATGTGGTGTTGTGGGAGAGAGAGAGAAAGAGAGAGAGAGAGAGAGAGAGAGAATGAGTCAGTGAGAGAGAGTGTGTGTGTGTGTGTGTGTAAAGTCAGCAAGCTGTCAGGCTGGAACTGAAACAGCCCCACACACGAGCCAGCCCACAGCGGTCATGGCAGTTGGCCGTCTTCGGTCTCTAATCAGCAGTTTAAGTCCAGCAGAGGTACACTCTGGGACCGGTGATATCACAGCACAACTCCTCTGACTTGTGTGTCCATGTGTGTGGGTGTGGAAGTGTACATATGTTTATGTACACACAATGTATGTTTATATGACTGCTCATGTCTGCATTGATGCCAACATTGTGAGCATGAACGTGCATGTTGGAAAACAGGGATATGGAATTGGCCCAAATGTGATAGCAGCCAAAGAGCACGCTGGCAGCACTGGCAAGTACATGCGTAGTGTCAGCACACACACACCTCCCTCAGACATGCCAGGGCAGTGTTGTCTGACCTATTGGGCCATGTCCTGCTTGGTCTGGCATGTGCGTGCACACACACAGACAGACACACACTCACACACTCACACACTCACACCTCACACACTCACACACTGGGCTGCACGGTCTGTCTGACCTGCTGGGCCTTGTCCGTGTCCTGCTTGGCCTGAGCACGGAGCTCCTGCAGTTGGCGCTCCAGCTTGCGGCAGCGGCCCTTCCACTGGCGCAGGGCCTCCAGGGCGCGTGCCACTCTCCTCCGCCCGCCGGCTGCCCTCGCCAGCTGAACCTGGAGCACGCTCCATCCCCGCTCTACCACAGCTCCCCCGAGGCGGCCCGGTTCTGCTGCAGCTGCTCAAGCAGCTGGCCCTGACGCTGCTCACCCCGCTGCAGGTCCAGCGACAGGGCCTGAGAGAGAGAGAGAGAGAGAGAGAGAGAGAGAGAGAGAGAGAGAGAGAGAGAGAGAGAGAGAGAGGAGAGAGGAGAGAGAGGAGGAGAGAGAGAGAGAGAGAGAGAGAGAGAGAGAGGAGAGAGAGAGAGAAAGAGGAGGAGGAGAGAGAGAAGAGAGAAAGAGGAGGAGTGAGAGAGAGAGGGAGAGAGGAGGAGAGAGAGAGGAGGGGAGAGAGAGAGGAGGAGGAGAGAGAGAGGAGAGGAGAGGAGAGAGAGAGGAGGAGGAGAGAGAGGAGAGAGAGAGAGAGAAGGAGAGAGAGGGGGACACGGAGAGTTGTGGGGAGATTGAGAAAGAAAGAGAAAAAGAGACAGTTCAGAGGGAGAGAGAGAACAGAGGTAGGGTGACAGAGAGAGACAGAAGGAGAAGAGAGAGGAGAGAGAGAGAAAAAGCAGGGGGCCGTGGGAGGACAGAAAGGAAAAGGAGGTAGTAGAGGGGAGGGAGACAGAGAAATAAACACAGCAAGACAGAGAGTGGAGAGAAGGAATGAAGTAAAGCAACAGAGATGGAGAGCAGGAAAGAGGAAGAGATCAAAAGAGAGAGAGAGCCAGGAGGTGGAAGATGAAGAGAGAAAACAGAGCAGAGGAGCAGTGGGCAGAACAGGACAATGGGGGGGGGGGGGGGGGGGCAGAAAGCAAGTCAGGTGGTGACAAATGAGATCGGGCAGGGGAGAGGGAAATTGAAAAGCAGAAAGGAAGAAAAAAGAAGAAGTTAAAGAGAGTAGTGATAGTGGCACAGACTTTCCATGGAGTTATAAGATCCCCTGTTCCAACACTTCAACAGAGGTCTTCACATTCTGACCCAATCACTCTCCCCACTGCTAGAATAAAACAAAAACAGGTACAAAACCAAACTTTGTTATACACAAAAACACTCTTCTATATTCCTTCAGTTCAGACTGAACCCATTTGAATTCCATTCAGTTTCAATTGTGTAGCATCGGCGAGCCTCAAGGCACTTTAAAAAAAAAAAAAAAAAGTCGCTCTGAAAAGCTTAAGGGCTTAAAGCCTTGAAACAAACACTTTACATTTCCGCTTCACTCACGTTGACACCTTACCACCGCAGAGAACGAAACCTCGGCGCAATCAAGCATGCATGCCCCGGGCTGATATGTTAGCCTTTGGTGTCCAACTCGGCTCCTCGTTTCCTACTGCTCAGAAATAATTTAATTGTGAGAGTGTGGAGCCGGTTCCGAAAAGGAGGCCCTGAGGATTAGAACGCTGTTTGTTTTCCTCTAAACACTCTTTGACTCGAGTGATGCATCTGCGGTCGCCAGGGGGGGATTAATTAGTACCACATGCCCTCTCATGTCGAGAGCAATGTCACAGACTAACCCTAGTCTCTGTAGAGTAATGGAGTTTTCACTGGAATGTCAGGTGCACACAGTCTCACGAACATACTCAATGAAGTAAGAATTACAAGAGATGCTATACTCTTATAGTTACTACTAATTACTAGAGATCCTACTCTTCTTAAGACAATTTTAAGATTTGCTAGGTATTGGGATGAAATACCATTTGCAGACACTCTAGTTCAGTTGTTTGTCTTGGACACGTAAGCAGGTACTCTTGCACACTTGAGTGCATAGATGGCCTCAAGACTCTTGGCCTCTCTGTTACACTCTCTACTCTCTCAATCACATACACACACCGTCACACACACCTCAAGTTGAGAGGAGAGCTGGGCTTTTTCACAGTCCTTGTGCTCCAGGACCCTCTTGAGCTGCTCCAGGTCACTCAGTGAGATGTGGTCCAGCTGGTCTCTCTGGACCTCTCTGTCTCTCTCCACACGGCCTGCTCCGGAAACCCAAAAGCAGCACGCGCACACACACACACACACACACACACACACACACACACAAACACAACAAACACACATAAATGCAGTATAAAAACACACAACAACAGAGTGCAATCCAACTGCAGCACACATACACAAACACATAGAAACACATCAAACAGGCCAGAGCACAGCATGTACCCAGCTTCCTCCTGCCCCTCTTCCTCCGTCCCATCATCCCTCTCCTGCTCCTCTTCCTCCGTCCCATCATCCCTCTCCTGCTCCTCTTCCTCCGTCCCATCATCCCTCTCCTGCCCCTCTTCCTGATCTACTTCTAACTCCATTACCCGGTCATCCACCCCTGTCCACCCCCCTGGAGTGCTCCCTGTGCCCACTCCCTCTTCTGCGTCCTGCGCGGCAGGGCTACACACCTGGGGCCCGTCCCCCGTCTCTCCTCTTGCCCTCCTCTCGTCCGTCGCTGCCCTTCCTCTGGGCGAAGAGGCGAGCCACCTGCTGTTGCAGCTCCACACGCTCTTTCTCCGTCCTCAGGAGCTGGTCACGCATGTCTTCAACCTGACACACACACACACACACACGCAGACAATCACACACACACACGCAGACAATCACACACACATAGACAAAAAGACACAAACAAAGCTGTTATTTATAATGGAGCAGAAAAGCTCATATTGTGCATTTTTTGACTAAAGCATGACATTTTGTCCAGTGTTTCTAGAGACTGTAAACTTCATTTTCAGATGTGGAGCCACTTCAGATTTGACCTCTGGGGCCAGGCAGACTCAAAACAAATTACACTAATTTTCAGTATAGAATATTACTGCAAGTCATTCTAGAATTTTACTGTGCAATCTAGAACTTCCATTAACTGCCATGTATAATATTGGATGGCCGTGGTCATTTGGACCTCAGATGGCACTGCATTAAAACCAGACCTTTTTTTCAAAGTTTGGTTTCATATCTGTTTTTCTGTAAAGAAAATGATTGTATGGGCTCAGGAACTTTTTTAGAACAGTTTTCAATTTCCAAAATATAAAGACTGGCACAACAGTTGCAAACGTTGGATGAGTTAAGGGCCTATTAAAAGTCAAAAGCAAAGTTCATAATAATAGTAATGATAATACAAGTCAAAGACCACTGCAGCAACTTCTTTTCAATGCCTGCAATTCAAAGCACTTTTGCTGACTCCCACATTCTCCAACACTCTCAGCATTCTGTGTACTAACAATCACAACATAGCATACTTTGTGGCCCTCACAAAAAGAACCGCCCATTCCCTTCACCCTCTGTACTTAATGTTCATTAGTGCAATTGTTGATGCTTATGGGGGTCCTCGGTTTTTGCACCTCTGTATTTTCAAAACTGTATGTGGCCCTGGTTGCCTCGGCGACCATTAGGGTTTTTGATAATGGTTTTATATCTGAAAATGTTCAGAGCTCCAAACTGTACAAGTGTATCAAGTTTCATCATTTAATTTTATTAATTAGCAAATATCACGTTCAGTAAGTTCAGTAAAACTGCCATAAGTAAAAAATTTGGCCTTCGACCTATGCACAAATTATGCCAATTTTAACAATGTTCCACTAGTTGGATTTTCAAAAGCTATTTCTGTTGCAATTAGTTTTGGGTTGGGTAAAATCTTCTCACAGAAGATGTTTTGTGTGAACTGTGTGAATGTATGGACTATTGGCACACGAGCACAACTTCCGTCACCATTTCTAATGACTTGTGCCATCACTGTAGCTTTGTTTGGTTGTACTTTCATCAGCAGCTCTTTGCCCCATTGCTCCTGAGTGTGGCTTCTATGCCAGTCCCATCATCTAGCCTATCAAGCTCTGGGGGTAATTTACATATCTCCTTAAACTCAAGAAGATCCTTGGCCAATGAAACATAGCCACTATCTATTGGTCATGTATTAAGTAGTCTATGAAAATTAGGTCTACCTTTCTTATAAACATTTCATACATGAGGTTATATGTCCAATGTCTTATAGGTATATATATATATGTAAAATTTAAAAACATCAATTTGACTTAGTATGCAAAACATATTTATATTAATGGTGTATAGTCAAATTGGTGTTTTTAAAAAGAAGGGATAGTGGAGAATAAAGAAAAATCTTTAAAACAATTTTTGTACATTTCCACAAGGTGTTAGGGTGCTCTGAAAATGAGATCCAAAATTATTTTTCAGATTTGTGAGGTCTGCTGTTCAGACCCTGAAGGAATTTCTTTTCTGTTCATTGCTTTTTGTGAGGGTGTTTCTACTTATCTCAGGAAGGAAAATAAATGAAGAGCCTATGTTGAGTACAAATATGTCTTCTGAAGACCTAAACAGAGCCCAGCCAAGAACTCCAACATTATGATCAACTTTGAAGGACAGCTATGACCAGGATCATCCAGACCAAACTGGTGTTCTAGGAAGAATGTGGCATCAGGGCAACAGTTGAGCATTTCTATTGGAACAAAACTGCATATCTGTGCAATAATGTACATTATTGTAATGGAGAATAATGGTGTGTGTGTGGGGGGGGGGTAATGATGATGTCATTGACCCCCAGAGGTCAGATACAAAATGGCTCCACATCTAAAACTAAACCTTAAAGAGTGTGTAGAAACTTTCATGCTTTAGTCATAAAATGTGCTTATCAGCCTAACTATTAGAACTTAGAACTTAGGACTGTCAAAAAATTAGAATCACATCTAATACAACTATCTATTTGACATTTAAATGTTGTCTGCAACTGACACACTACACCGTGTGTCTTCGGTGTAATGTCCAAAATAACTGTAGCCCATGCGAGATGACCCAAACAGATGGAGGGTAGAGAGGCCCTCACCTGCTGGAGGAGAGTGTCCCGTCCACCCTCTGACTGCTCCAGCCTCCTCCTGGTCATCTCCAGCTCACGCTCCACCTGCACAAACAACAACAACAATAACAGACACATAAGGACTGGTTATGCACAGCCAACAAGAATTTCTGTATACACAAACACAAGCTTCGCTGCCACACAACTGGCCACATTTGTAGTCGTAAACGCCAGGTGAGTGACCACCACCACATCTGATATTCTGTTTGTTTTTTTTGTGTTGTGCGTGATAAACATCTAAGCAGCTAGAAACTCTGGGCAGCTGAGCTTTTTATTCTGAGGACGGCCGTGGACTGTGGGCCCCTCTCCTGCTGGCAGCATGCGTGAAATCAAACCCACTCCGAAAGAGCCCACTCAGACGCCTGACTGACAGTCCCACACCGGGAGGGTAGATATGCGGCTCCCCCACTGCAACTACGGGCAGAGATGCCATGCAAACGTCAGGGAGCTATGAGATTCATTTTTACAATCCACGAACACAGGGATGTGGGGAGAGAGAGAGAAGGGGGGGGGGGCTCAGAGAGAGCAAGATGCTCCAGGTGAAGTGAGTGTGGGTGGAATGTGGTCCCCTCATTTCAGAGGCCTCTGTGTCCATCCTTCTGAGAGCCCTTGGTGACAGTGGTGCTCAAATGTGTGTAGCAAGTCAACCTCACACACACCTTCCTCTGCGTTTGCCTTTGTCAAATTCAAATTCAATGATGCTTTATTAGCGTGACTGTTTGAGCACAGTGTTGCCAAAGCTAGTGTACAATATATATTTTTTCCCACCCATTTCATACTTAATGAATTAAACAAATAAATAAATAAGACTCCGAAAGCTTCCCTTTCTTCTTTTAACTAATACTTCCTTTAATAGAGTGGCATATATGGCAGATAACCCCTAGAGGCCTCCATTGAAGGTGCTGAAAGAGTCGTTCACAAACACTGTCTTAATTGAGCTGAAAGAGTCGTTCACAAACACGGTCTTAATTGAGCCGAGTGAGTGAGTGTGGAAGTGAACTTCGAAGACCTCTCCCTCCCCCCCCCACTCTCCAGCTAGCTGTTTAGCTGCCGATGGAGTTTGTTTTTCCCCTTCATTTGCCTCTTTTATTTATTCTCCTTTAATTTGGGAAACAATGCATTATCTTGTGGGTTGCCTGGGGCCCACTGTATTTCCATTAGAGAACCGCAGAGTATAAAGATGGAAATTGGAGGCAGTTTATCAGCGCTCTCGCAGGATGCCGAGAGAGAGCGAGAGAGAAGAGCAGGCGACTCCTTTGAATGATGTGAGAGAAGCAGCTAAAGACTGCCCCCTTGTGGACAGCTGGTGAGTTGCAATGTAGCAATAGAGAAAAACAAAACACATGTGCAATCGCACTGTGGTCTTAATATATGTGCATGTGTGTAAAGCATTGCAAAATATTCAGAAAAACAATCTGTATTTCTGGGAGTTAAAATAGATGTGTGTATTTATCAGAACTGGTACATGCAAAAATTGTGCGTGTGTGTGTGTGAGAGCGGAGAGAGAGAGAGAGAGAGAGAGAGAGAGAGAGAGAGAGAAAGAGAAAGAGAAAGAGAGAGAGAGAGAGAGAGAGAGAGAGAGAGAGAAAGAGAAAGAGAAAGAGAGAGAGAGAGAGAGAGAGAGAGAGAGTGTAACGTTAAGGTAACAGAGAGTAAGTCTGAGTGTGTGTGTGTGTGTATTCACATAGCACCTCCTGAAAATTGCTGGGTTGGTGCATCTGAGGTCGCTGCCTGTCAAACATTGGTTGTCGTTCTGAGCGAATCCCCTTCTCAATCTCCTGAAGGCGCTGCTCAACACGTAATGACACCTTCAAAAAAAGTGTGTTGTTGTTATTATTATTATTATTATTATTATTATTATTATTATTATTATTATTATTATTAAATAATAATCATTATTATTATTACAAAGTTATTAACTAAGTTTTAAATAAGTGTATTAGCAAAAATCCACCACAGGGGCATGCCAAAAACAAACCTATTTTATTGACCACATCACCTATCATTGATAAGACCTGATTTTTTTATATATATATAATTTCAGCCTTTTCAGAAATAAATGAAGGGCCATATGCTTCCCAAAGTTTCGTGTGAATTAAATGATTACTATGTACAAGCACACTCACTGGGTCCCCCTGTGATGAGCTGAGTCGGCCATTGAGATTCTTCAGTGTCCTCTTGGTTTCCACCTCAGACCTTCCAAAACACAATAAAACATTCTTAATTAGCTAACTTACTCATTAGTGCACCTTACCACAGGGTATGAAGGGTAGTACAGCATATTACATAGTGAATCACTGGAGCACTGGCCTCACTCACCTGTTCCTCCTGTGAATCTCTCGGTTGACGTCATCCGTCAGACGGAGCTGGTCACTGCGCAGATCTCGGAGGGACTGGTGAAGACCATGAATCTGGACAGAAAAACAGCGTTTATCTCACTCCTGCCTTTTAACACAGGTTCTTTTCGCCATGCCTTGTTGCACTCTTAAGGTAAATCCACACCAAAGATTCAAAGCAAGATGAAACTGTTCAAAAATATTAGACAAGTTACAGTGGTGTGAATTAATTGTTCCATGGCACGTCAATGCTATTGCAAAAGATTAAGGGAGGCATGTCGAGCACACAAGGGTAAGACGTTGGTGTGAATTGCAAACAAACTGACAGAGGCTACACGTTGTGTATGTGGAGTGGGAAAAGACGGATCTTTTCTGATTCTGAATGAACGTACATCCTCAGCCTGGCCTGAGTCTCTGAAGCGCACAGTGGCGGACCTGGACCTTCTCCTGCTGCCCCCCTCTGAGCTGCCATAATCTTTCAGTGGAGACGTGGGGCAGTAGCGAGGTCCATCTGAACATTAAAGACATTAACATTAAA
The DNA here is from genome assembly GCF_017589495.1 of Alosa alosa. Taxonomy (NCBI): domain Eukaryota; kingdom Metazoa; phylum Chordata; class Actinopteri; order Clupeiformes; family Clupeidae; genus Alosa; species Alosa alosa. The sequence goes on from NC_063196.1 coordinate 20,175,178, forward strand.
GTAGAATGAAACACAGTGGTCAGGACTGTGGGACTGAATTCAATGTAATTCTCTCAGTAAAATTAAGACTCCTGGAAGTGAATTAAGACCAAAACAAAAACATAAGAATAATGCAACATAAACGGCAATGTACATAAGTAACCAAGGAGGAGGCATACAACACTACCAGAGGTGCTGCCATCCTCCAGGTCGCTGCTGTGTAGGGTGGAAAAAGAGCCACTGTGACTGGTGGGCGCTCGGTGGAGCCGCTGACTCTGGAGCTGCTGAATGGACTCTTCCAAGCTCTCCTTCAACTACAAGGAAAAAGCCAATGTACCCGTCATGACCAAGCAGAACAAGCTATTAGCATCAAATAAACAGCACACTGTTGCTGATAACACTTACTGTTGCCATGGCTTCAGCTTTATCGTCTGTGTGCTCTCGATACTGTCCCAACATCTGATCGACTCTATGGAGGTTGCGACTGGTGTCCTGTAGTTTACAATGTCATCACAAAAGTTGAGTACATAGATTTAGGCAGGCACCCTAGTTATTAGTCACTCCAGTCATCCAAACAATTTAGATGGCAAACAACATCAATAACTTAAGATGTCCCATAACGTTACCTGCAACGTGCTGGCCAGTGTGTCAATTTTCTCCGAAATGGCAATATCGGCATCAGTTTTGTCACGACTACGTCTTCGCTGGGGTTCTCTGCCCCGTAAGCGAGGTCTTCTCGCTCTGTCGAAAGTCTCAGATTCACTGGAGGACTCCATAGTTCTGACTTGGCAGACATCGGTATCGTTGTAGCGGGATAAGACGTGAATAACGTTACCTTAGCATTTCTGCCCTAATGCTTTTTAGGACAGAAAAACAGGAGAAACTGTTAGCAACTCACTCACTCACTCACTCACTCTCTAACTTAAACATTCCCTAGTCTGTCTCTCCCTCTTACCCAGCGTTACGCCTCTGACTTCTGAGCTGTTATTTTATATATTTTGCAAAGTAGCCTAGTATGTATTATTACACAAATGTTTGTATCTTCTATTCGCATTTAGCAGTTGTAGTATTCTAGAAGCTACCGTCGCTGTTACCTTAACGTTACGTTGTTACATGCAAAGCCACATTAACGTCAAACGACACGGGATACATCGATCACTATCAACAAGAGAAGCCTGATATTGTCATGTTTTTCACAATGGCATTAAGCAAGTCACAACATCGCAGTTAGCTTCTAAGCAACATAGCAAGCTGACTAGCTAGCAAGCTAAGTAGACGAACGTTAGCCGTTAACCAACGTTAGCAGGCAAAGTTCCATTGAAAAGCATTTATGTTGATGTGTAAACGCTAACTCTGAAATACACAGGACTATAAATGTGCTATCTGGTTTTTAAATTTCCGCTCAGATCCTACCAGGATTTGGGTGTCACGTTAACAGACCGTAAACATTTCTTCTAAGCTTTTGCACCTGCACAGCTGACACTATTCCCTGCTATGGCAACTTAAACTGACCGCCCTGAAACAGGAAGAAAACAAACTGCCGAAGTGGCGCAATATAGAAGGGAGTTGTAGTATTACAGTGAGTGTGATCTTAACACAATCAACTTAGGAAAACTACAAATCTATATCAGCCCCACGGTCGCCGTTGATGATGTTTTGCGCCACCTAGAACCAAGCGCGGTTCAGGTGGCGCAAAACATAGGCAATAGGGAAAGGGTAAAAGCAACAAGGAATTGCAAAAGTAGGCTCCTATCCTATCCTATAAAAATAATGCAATAGGGACTATTTAAGCAATGTCCCTTTAAATGTCCACATTTTGTTATCTTTCATTTATTCCTCTTCATATTCCCAGGTTTCCTTTCTTAATCTTTTACAGATGTTTGTGTGTGTCTGTGTCTGTGTGTGTGTGCTGGTGATTCCATATGGGCCAGTTCGAGGAATTGGAAAACGTGTTCCTGCTGCTTTTTATTGTAAGCAGCATGTAAATCCATGTAAACGCTTGCGTTGGCCTCATAGTAATTATATCCTGGCTGAGAGAGCCTTCAGACGGTAACGCAGAAGCTATTGACAGCGACCAACTCCAAACCGCAATAGGCTATCCCTCAACTGATTTCACCACCAGCCCATGACACGGAATTCACAGCCAAGCGAAGTTCACGTGTGTGTAACTTCAGTCTAAGGAGACTTGGACTGTTGCAACTTGCGCGCATTGTAAAAAGGAGGGACTCAAGTTGTCCTCGTTTTCTTTTCAGAACAGATGAAAGCTGCGGTTAGCTCTACTTTTTCCATTATCTGGAGATTAGTCTGCTAATGGTTTGGCGAAAGATACATTTTTTAGTTAGACCATATTTGTGATATGACTCGATATCGTCGAACGGAGATGTACATGTTCACATCACTGCTCCTCATCTTCCTTGCATCACCGATACTGTCGTATGAGGAGAACTCAACCTGTCCAGCACGTTGCGACTGCTCTGGGATGACTAACACAATTTCTTGCGAAGACATAGATGTTATCCCAAGTTTCCCAGTAAACACAGAGATAATGTGAGTAACGTGAAAAATTAAGAAGTGATTTTAATCCTTTTTCCTGCATATATATCTGCCTATGTGCACGCGTAAGAAAGAATTCTTACATCTTTTTAAAAATTCAGATTTAAGAGAACTTTGTTTAGGGTAGCTAGCCTGCCTAATTATTGCTTAAATAGGCCTATGAAAACTTAGATAACAAAAATGTATAATTATGTATAATTGTTGTTGCTTATCATTATTAATATTGCTGCTACTGACGTGACCACGACTATGGCCAAATCAATAGTCTAAAGCTTCTTGTTTGCAAATTGCTACAGTATACTGTCATTTCATTATAACTTCTTTGTTGCTTACTCACATTTATTCAATATATTTTCCTTTATATATCCATGCCGTTTAAAACCAAATAGGTAAATGCCATGACAGAATTATACCACATTATAATGATTCTGACTCTTTTGCTTTGGGGGAATGCAATGCATGGGAAATACACATAATTCAGAGAGCACATGGAATGAGGGTTTTTGCTCTGAAGGAAATAAACTGTTTTTTACAAAGATTGTAGGCCCCAGAAGCACTTTAAAGCAATCCAAATGAATGCACACCCCAACAGTGAAGAGGCTCTTTTTCTCCACTTCTGGAGAAAACTCAGGGGCCACTTCAAAATGCTTCAGGCTGAGCTTTTAACAGATGCTGCAGGCTACTCAACAAATCATACAGATCACACACTCACTGAAAGTCTAAGTCAAATAAAGCCTTTTTTCTAAAAAAAAAAGTACCCAAATGATAGTAAAGGGCATGAGAAGTTTTACCCTCCTGCCTTAGACGTTCTTCAACAACTCTTGATGATCCCCAAACTGACCAGTGCCGGGGGGGACACTTCTGTACAACAGCATGCAGCACATTATGTACTGTACATGTTTTTTTTAAGTATATTTTTTTGGCCTTTTATGCCTTTAATGTGACAGAACAGTGGAGAGTGACATCTCTCCTCTCAAGAATATCAGGTTATTGGTATCTGTCTTTCCTTGATGGGGGATCTCAGGTGCCATTGCTTCCTACTGTTTCTTTTCCTTGTTGTTGAGTCGGTGGCAAGTCTTGTTTAAAAGCGAGTGACACCACTGCAGTTCAGGAAAGGAGGAGGGAAAGGTAGCAGGAAATCCCGGACACAGATCCCAGGCTCAGTTCAAGCTTTGCTCCACTTGCTAGAAAAACTGCAATTTAAGCAACTGGATTTAGGTTTGTAGTGGTAAGGGTGGGAGGGGGTAGAGGGCTTTACTGACTCTCACCCTTTGCAAAGACCGCAGCTAGCCGTGTTTTCCATAGATGACAGATGATCACACTGTATCCAGAACAGTGAGAAGGAGGTTTACATTTATTTTAGTCATTTAGACTTTCATCTGAAGCACTGCACAAGTCACTGTGTTTTATGTCAGCTTATAACAAGGAATGAAGGGAAAAGAGATTGCCACTGATACTGATATACTGATATTGCCAGTGGATACACAGGATAGCAATCACATCAGGATTATAGAAAGCCTGATTTCACTTTTGTCATATCACAATTTGGTCAGATATTCATTTAGAAAAGAAATGTGTAATCTTGTCCATGACATATAGCCTAGTGTTAATATATTTATTAACTGTTAGTGATGGCATTCTTTCTTCAAAATTCCTCATATCCTGTACAATTTTCCCACTTTAACACTGCAAAAGCACCCCACACTCCTTCCACTCTGCATGACAGACACTCCTCTAGCATTTGGTCTGCATCTCAAAAATATACTTCTTTGCGATCTGACCATAACACTTTTTTCCAAGTCTAAGGAACACTGGTTTAGAAGGTCAGCATTCTGTAGTCACCTCGTCTGTTGATGTTGGCACTGGTGTTTTGTTGCACTATTTAACAAACTTAAAGCAGTTTAGGGCCTGTGAGACATCTGTATTTGTCCACTTGCTCAGTGTTGGCTCTTCCTCTTTTCATTCTGGTGAAAGCCAGTTTACACTCCTCTGTGAAAAGAGTAGAACACAGCATCATATGAGATCTTCAGATCTTCATTTCTGACATGGAATAGCTTTCATTTAGATTGACATGTTTCAGAAGAAGGTTTGTTGTGTTTGGCCAGTTTGTTTCCTCCAATCAAACCTGCTACTCCATATACTCAGCTCAATGCCTTTGGAACACAGGACGAATGGAGGCTGATAATGGGCTTCTGTATGCTTAGAGCATTAAACAAGCATTAAATATAGCCACAAGTGGTGTTATCTAATAATACACTTACATGTAAATCAGTTTTATAGACTGTATACTTGCAAGGAACTTGGTCTTTGCAATTGTCCCATCTGTGAATTAGTAAACACAGAGTGAGGTGAAGCACACACTCCCGGAGCAGTAGGTTGGCTTGCTACAACCGCGCTCAGGGAGCAGTGTCTTGCTCAAGGGCACTTCAGCCGTGGATGTGGGCATGGGAGAGCAGTGCTCAACTACTTCCCCCACCCACATTTTTCCTACTGGTCGGGAATCGAACCAGCAACCCTTCGGTAGAGCATGATTGTAGTTGTGGGTGCTTGTGTGAGCCTGTAATGTATGTATTTGCATGCTGCATGCATGCATGCCTGTGTGCATGTGTGAATGTCTGCGTTTCTGTGTGTTAGCCCATGTTTGTATGTGTGTGTATGTGTGTGTGCATACCAATGTTTACGTGTGTTTCTGTGTGTGAGCCCACATGTGTGTGTGTGTGTTTACCTGTGTGTGTAAATGAGGGGCCAAAAATGGCCAATATATCATGTAACATTGGATCTTGACACTACTTTGCAGGGTCTACAGACATTCACAAATTTGTAGAGTGAGCCAAATGAAACTTTAGGAAACATGATTTAGTGTAGCCAAGTGTAAGCATACACTTTTTCAATATTATATCTTTAGTGGTTCTTATATTCAATTGATTATTTGATTAATTTTCTTGTCACAAGATATTGGCTGGTGATCTTGTAGACTTTTGCAATGACATTATTCATTAGGTGGCTCTATTCCACAAATGAGTGTTAATGGGCGGTAACACTTTATATTTTGTGATCTGTGGTGCAATAGTCCAAGTCAAGTAGTTAGATCAAGTTATCTAAAAAACTGATGCAACCTCCCTCACAATATAAAGTCAACACTTGACATTTGTGAGTACACCTAACCTGAAATAAATCTGATGAGCTGCCTGGAATGGTATTAAAAAGCCATTATTTCCAGATGGTGGTGCTATGCTAGACTTGCACATGTGGATATCATAATCATCACAATCTATATAACCTGTGAAAGATCCATGTCAAGCAATAAATGACACATTGATACACATGGATTTATGACACATTTCCTATGTGCCCAGATATTTAAATTTATTGTATCACCATTTTATATTATATATATTATATATATTCTTGAATTTCCCCTGGGGATCAATAAAGGATCTATCTATCTATCTATCTATCTATCTATTACAACATCTCAAAAATCCAAACAAACAAACTTGAAATTAATCTGATTCATTGTCAAAATTGATTGTGTCAAAACACAAAAAAATCCCAAATACTTCACTTCCTGTTGAGTGAGGCAATGTACATGTGAAAGTTGTTTTTCTTTGAGTACCTACCAAATTTGGTGTGTCTAGCTGAAACTATATACCAACCATGAGACTCAGTGACATAAGGGGGCGCTATGGAGTCCCTGAACCAGAAACACATATTCACTGTGACAACTGATGTGTGTGCCGAATATAATGTTTTCAACCTTGGGAACCACCTCAAAAAACTGTAGGACGGTAGAAAAACTAATGTTGTAATCCAGTGGCTTGTTCTTATTTTTTTATCATTATTCTTCCAGGGTATAATTCAACTTGAACCGCTTAAAATCTAAAACTTTGTTCAAATTTTGACGTGTAGGTATTCAAACAATTTGCCTATGCCTGTCTTTTCATTGTTGTGCCATTTACTGTATACTTTTAGAGATATTAAAGGTACACTATGCAGCTTCAGGTATTTTTGCCAATTGTAGAGCTCCCCCTAGTCGCAATATTTTACAATGCCATTGTAAATAGCCTACTTCTCATGACTTGTTCCCCCTGTACACAATGAAAATGGTTTTGTTGCAGAGAAAAATGATTAACAACAGGCAAAGAGCTATATCTACTGACGAGGTAATGTATTCACAATTCTTGAGAGATGTCTTCAGGTTGCTAGTTTTGAAATTGTATGGCTGGTTCTCTCGTTAGCGACCTGCTATGTTTATGCTATGCGAACTATTCCCCTATTACAAGCTCATTTACCATAAAATTGGCTTCGTAAGGAATGTTAAGGGGAAAATCTTGCATAGTGTACAACCCCGGAAGAGAAAAGTTGGGACGTTGTGTAAAATGTAAATAAAAACAGAATGTAATAATCTGCAAATCTCTTAAACTCATATTTAGGAAAAAGGACACTGACAACATATCAAATGTTGAAAATGACAAATTTCACTATGTAATGGAAAATATATGTTCATTTTGAATTTGATACCAGTAACATGTTTAAGAAAATGTTGGGAAGGGGGAAACAAAATGCTGTAAAAGTAGGGACTCTTAAAAAAGTAAAAACGTATGTAATCCTACATCCTCTGCTTTCGCATCACCAATAAACCCAAAACTTCTATAAATGGACTTAGTATGTTCCCAACAGTCTTTTAAAGCTGCAGTTGGCAAGATTGCTCCGACAGAACAACATAAATCAGCCGGTTTTAGAAAAAAACCCACACTTCTACCTCCACCTAGAGCCTGTTATTTGTTCTGCAAAAATCCACAGCTCCCGGTTCTTCTGGTCCAATCAGAGCAGGGCTGTGTGAGATCTGACTGTCAATCACAGTCTGGTGCAGTCTGGTGCGCACTGACGAGCACAAACTCGATGAGAGGGTGCTCGGTGGTAGTGGGGGAGGGGCATGAGAGTTGTAAACATTAAAAATTCAAAAAGTCCCCTCAATCTGTCAGACTTGCTAACTGCAGCTTTAAGATAGCTTTAGCTGGGTGGCTATCAACTTGTCCCTTAACATGCCAAAATCAGTTATACCCTTCTAATTTTTAGAGGCATCTCACTCATTTCCACCTGCATAGAAGACACTGGGGATGTTTTAAAAGATCCACTACATACCCTCAAAGCCTGAGCTTGCATGACATCCAATGCTTTGATATTAGAATCTGCTGATGACATATATATAGTACACCCATAATCAAACACAGACCTCATTAGTGCCCAGTTTATATTTTGCAAAGATGCCCTGCTTGCTCCGCATTGTCCTGATAAACAGTGTAGGATAATAACAATATTTTTACATTTATTTACCTTTTTTCCAGATGAACCTTCCATGTCAACTTTCCATCATACCACATCCCAAGAAATCTTACATTCTCTTCTTGCTCAAGAGGATGATTGTACAATGTTAAAGATACTGGTGAAGCTTTTTTGAAAAACATGAATGATCACATTAATCTAACGATCCGCTAGCTGCCCGCCTCATAAGCAGGCCATCAAACAAAAACGTGTCTCTGTACTGTAGGCAGCCTAGGCTCTGAGATCTGCACACAAAAGCAGTTGCTACCAACAAGTGTTGCCAACCACTCAAAGGCGAAATAAAGTGTTCGAACCAATAACTGATGAGATGCATTCAGGAGAATTGCACGGGAAGGAGGTGGAGGGAGTAGCAAGCTAACTCTCTGTTTTGTTTGAATGTCAACAGAAGTGACGTTACCCCACCATCGCTGAGACAACTTTTAACCACCAATTTCCAATCTTTGTAACTTAATTAATAAACCTTCTTTCCAAAGCATCACACGCTTTCTCAACATCAAAAAATACCGCTACTATCTCCCTATATATTTGTCTGTGCTTTCCTAATATCTGATTCTAAACATATTGAATCCATTGTACTTCTGCCCCAACAAAACTCTGATATGGAGAAAAAAGATCATTACTCTCTAAAAAATGAGTCAATCTAACAATAATTATTCTTTCCGTTATTTTGCACAATTGAGATGTTAAGGCAATTGGTCTATAACTGGATAGGTCAGATGGGTTTTTCCCTGGCTTTATAATTGCCTGTTTCCACACTGATGGAAGATTACCCATTCCCATACTTTATTAAAAAGACTAAGGACTATTTCTAGTACTCTCCATGGGTCCTCACAACTTGCTCTCCGCTGCTGGGCCCACGTCAGATGTCAGGTGATGTTAATACAAGTTTTTGATTGGTTCATAGTATCTAAGGCTCTGAGGGCCAGATGTACGTACATTTGCGAACGTAACGTTATCAGCGTCATGGACAAACCACAGATTGCGAACGCTGACAGACCCAAGTTTCCGTCAGATTTATCAATCGTTCAATCCTTGGTGTAAACTGCGCCTTTCTCTGCCTCTCTCCGCCCATAAACACAATTTACGAACGTCCACAACTGAATGGCAGAGCCTACAAGCGCAGTTGAATGAAGTTAACTGATGACCATATTAAAAAGAATCAATTGTTTAGCGATCACAAGGCGGAAGTATTTAGGCACAGAATAGACGTGCGCTTTCAGGAGCAGTCTTTGTACATACCGCGGAATACATTATTAGGCGCTCTTTACTCTTCCCCTCTCATCTTTTTACGCTAAACTCCCACAATTCCCTGGATCCTCCCATGAATGCATATGCATGACATGAAACACGCAATCTGCCATTTTCAGCTCCCGCGACAGGCAGTTTGCGCTTTTACATCACTGCGGCCTGTTTGTACATACCTCGTAATAATTTTACACACACGTTGCAAAACAAATACGCCTGAAGTGGGCGCAAAAGCGTTAGTACATCTGACCCTGAGTCCTCCAAAATATTTTACACGAAACTCAAATTTGTTTTTTTTTTTAAGTATATGACCATCTCGAGACTGCAAACAAACAAAAATGTGATGAAAAAAAAACGTTTCATTTAATGTGTAAAAAAACCCAAGTCCTCTATTTTTGTTTATATTGACAGTTTAAAAAACTAAAGTAGATAGCAGCTCCCGGCCCACCGTCTAGTAGTGCTATCAGTGCTCTGACTGACTGCAGCAACTTATAAAGAACCTTTTCTCTGTGTCTTTCTCCAATTAACTGGATCTCTTTCTTTTCGCTAGGCTATGTTTACACGTGGCCGGCTATTTTCATAAACAGACATTTCACTTGCACCTGTGCCAGAATTCCACGAAACTCGGCATGCATTCAGTGGGTGTCATAAAGATCCTGCTATATAACGATATTTACAGAAAACTGTGTCCACTATAGGCTACCCTCCTTTTGGGGGTCCAGTCCAATGGGGGAGCATTCACATCAAGCATTCACTTTGTGAATATAATAATCATAATAATAATAATAATATGAACGAGTGTCTATTAGCATTAGCCACAAACATCTTATTAGTAGCAAAGAATAAACACGTGTTTAACACAAAAAAGTGGACGTGTGCATGCAAACACACACACACACATACACAGAGAGAGAGAGAGAGAGAGAGAGAGAGAGAGATTTGACAGTGGGTACTACACACATAGACCCACACAGAAATACAGAACTGATTGTGTAATTACTGATCCAAGCCAGGTGTGACACTCGAGCATAAGAGTTTGCAACACCGCACATCCCACCACCGCAGACCATACAATGGCAAGGTTACTCAGGCCGCGTGCCACTAATGCCATCCCATAATTCCACATTCACCCGGGGGGTTTGTTTTTGCATGGCACCAGGACATTCCTCCACTGCTCAAACCACCTTCCCCCTCCCCAAATATCAGAGGGGGTGATGGTGGAAGGCTAGTGTGGGTGTGTTTGTGTGGAAGGGTTCAGAGACCCTTGTCCCTCTTGCCCTTGTTCCTGCTACCTCATGTTGCCAGGCACCCATCACAAGAAATTAGCCCCAATCAGTGCGCCAATTCAGGCGGCCAGACAGTCCAAGGTCGCCTCTGTGAAGGAGCACATTCCAGCCCTCCTCAAAGTTTTCCCAGCACTCGAGAGGAGATAGAGAAGAAAGGGGCCGCCGCCGCACAGATAAAAATATCTCTGAAAACATTGTGGCCCCAAGAATAGACCTGGTTGTGTTTGGACAGTGATCCCTCGCTGACCGGTACCCTGGGCATCAGATTTGGACCTGGTTCTGACACTAAGGAATGCACGAGGAATGTACCGCCTTCTGCACTAGTACCATCTTACTTACTCTCTGTTTGGCCACTTTGTCATGTCACATGAATTGATTTTACAAAAGGTAAACTTTGTTTAGAAACAAAGAAAAAAAGAACATGAATGCACAAGTAATTGGTGAGAATGTTATGCAATCACCTAGCACACAAGTCATTTTAGTCCAGTGTGCACAGGACATAGTTAACTTGTTTTCGTAGACATACATCTATGGGCCGTTTCCTCACTTTCAAACAGGGGGTGTCTCTCAAACCGCATACTTCCGTCAGTACACTGCTAGTGTGCAGTGAGCGCTTGCTTGCATTTTGCCCACTTTTCGATGATTAGAATTGTCCCAATATCTTCTGCACTATATACTTAAACTAAGTGTGCAAGTAGACTGTTTGAGACACAGCTAGGGTGTTGAAAATGACACATTCACTTGCACACTGAGATATTCAATTTGAACTCATTACATCTCAATTTATGAGGTGCAGAAATCATTTTTAGGGCAAAGCCCTATTGTTTCTGTCAGGATTATTATGACCGCCACGCAGCAAAGTTTTAGTAGTATTTTTTGTTTTGTTTTTGTTTTTTTTTTCTGTAATTTTGTGTCAATGATTCCCGGGACACCGAAAGACCGGAGTGCAGGAAACTTGGTGGGCATGTAGCCACCCCTCGCCGGACTGGACCCCCGAAAGGAGGGTAGGGCGGACACGGCCTAGGAGGACCAAATTTGTTGTACAGTATGTTGGTCTTAAGGGACTATGTCAACCCATCCCATAACCACTCATTTAATGTATAGCTCCACCTAGTTAAAATGAAAAAGCAAAAATGAGGTTTTGTAATCGTAGGTATTACGAAATTGGAGGTGTAGGATCATTATGACATCCTCTGAATGCATGCCCTATGAAGTTTCGTGGAATTCCGTTAATGGGGGGCCATATCAGCTACACGCACTTTGTTCATACACGCACACACACACACACACACACAAACACATGATCACACGACACACTTGAATTTCCCCCTGGGATCAATAAAGTATCTATCTATCTACATAAACACACACACACGCACGCACACACACGCACTCACACACGTACACACACAAGCACGCACACACTCACATGCACATACAGAGACACATAAACACACCCACACGCAGACACACATATAAACACACACACATGCAGGCACACACAAACACACACACAGAGATAAAGACACCCACACACAGACACACATATAAACACACACACATGCAGGCACGCACACACACACACACACACAGATAAACACACACACACACACCCCATTACCCCCACACACACACACTCACAAGCAAAGCCACACTCACACACACAGAAGCATACATGCACAAAAACAAAACAAACTATGCACACACTCATTTACATACACAAAAGTAGTATATTTTGTACTGCTCTGCGGTACATCTAGCTATCATTATTATGGTTTGGAATAACCTGCCTTGATTTGCCTTTTTTGAGGTGCTTCCCATGGGCGAAAACACACACACAACAGGTGTCCGATAAAGGCTTGGCCCCGGGTGTGGCCTATGGTCTCCATAGTGCCCCCTGGTGTCACCAAGTCTTGTGGTTGGCATATACTTTCAGCTATGCACACAAAATTTGAAAGGTATGTGTAACCCCCCAAGATTGTGACCAGTGTTGCCACAGTTACCTTGAAAAAGTAATCTGATTACTGATTACTCCGTTAAAAAGTAACTTTACTGATTACTTGATTTTAAAAGCAAATTTAGATTATAAGTTACTTTATTAGTTACATTCAGTAGCTGCCGACAACACTCCCCGCCGGCTCAACATAAAAATGACAACCGGTTTTGCCAATACTCACTTTATTGTAAGTGCATTTTAACAGTAATGTGAGACATCCCAACCTGCAAAAAGTGATTTCAGGGAGGTATCCCGAAGCCGCCCCCACCCCCACAAAAACTCGGACTCGAGTACTACAACACAGCAGTACACCAAGTAAGGAAGGTTTATAGATTGAAATTGTGATAATAAAATATGTAGATTTTGGTAGTTTCGGCTTTTCATGTAGCCTTGGCAACTAGCCATCTAGTATAGGCCTGAATAATATGCAAACGAAATTAAACTAATTAAACTCAAGGAATGCTAAAGTCATCTGATTGGTTGATTTAGCGAAACAGGCCAATCAGGATGCTCTCTGTCTTGGATGCGTGTACTATACTCAGATGCACACGCGATTTGAAGTTTCGATCTCGCGTACATTAACTTGCTCGCTCGCTCTACATTCCGGGAGATTTTATCTAATTTGCGGGTGTCAGGGAGCTGCTGTCAATAACTTCCGGAACTTCTAGACAGCACTTTTCGCCAGCACAGAGTGTACAACATACCTTAATGTTGTCATGTTTAGCTGACACAAACTCAAACTAATGACTTCCCAGCTAGAAAACGCACATCTCTCTCCTCCCTCCATTGTTGTTTACGTTTGTGTCGCTGCGTAGTATTACATGTGAGTTGTCCTTATGCTGAAAACGTGAGCATACATGACGTTAATCCCAGAGACAAGAAGAAAATGACAAAAATAGTATTATTTTTGTCATTTTAGTAAGTAACTTTAATCTGATTACTGGTTTGGAAATAGTAACGTGTTAGATTACCCGTTACCGAAAAAAGTAGTCGGAATAGAGTAACGTGTTACTGGCATCACTGGTTGTAACACGTGATCAATTTCATCCAATTTATGCCAAATATGGTATACATCATATCAAGATGCTGATTCTAAATTGAGAAGCTTTTTTTAATATGTTGTAATATGCGGAAATAGTCATATGGTAAATTTACATACCTCGCCACATAAACAGGAAATGTGTGATAAATTTGCCATGCACTGCTTGACATGGCTCAAACCTCACAGGTTATTAATTATTATGGTAATGATGATATGCATGCACATGTCCACAATGCATATTTGGCATAGCGCCACCATCTGGCAACAGATAGAATGGCTATTACGGTCGTGGCACATGATCAGTTTCGACACACTTCGACACACTCATCAGAACCATATCCAAGTTAGAGGACATGATGTGAAGATGTTGTTGATGATAAATAGTGAAGGGATTGTTGATATATTGAAATGTGTTGAAATGGTGACACATCAAATTTAAATATTTCGCTGAATAAACACAAAATGTGTCATAAAGTCACAAAGCATTGGCTGATTTGGCTGAAACTTCAACAGTTTATTGATTATTATGGTAATGATGATATTCACATGTCCAAAATGCATGTCTGGCATAGCACCACCATCTGGCAACAGATAGAATGGCTATTTCATTATTTATTGGCTATTTCATTCATTGGCTATTTGGCTATTTCATACATTATTGGCTAACTCGCAGGTGTCCTGATTTTATTATGGTGTGTGTGTGTGTGGTCGGGGGTCATAGTTTCACCCTCACACACAAGGTTGGTAGGGATATGGACCTCCCTATAAGACAAATATTAGGGCAGGGGGGTCATGGTCATGCAGGTGCTCGGGCTTGCCATTGCCGCTTGCGGCTATATTTGGCATTGTCGTTGATAACAGACAAAGAAATTAAAAGTACTTTCACTGTGGTCAGTTGTTGATCTCTCTTATGGAAATAAGTGTATAAATATTTGTTTTGTACTTGAGGTCCACGTATTACAAATGTAGTGCTAAATATCTGGCCATTTATTTTTCCATACGCTACATACAACATACTGTGTAAAGCCATCAGTATGTCTCTCTCTGTGTCAGTGTGTGTGTGTATATGTGTGTGTGTCTGAGAATTTTAAACCAAGCATTGGAGAGGTAAAGGCAGTGGAAAGGAAAGCACCGCCACTCTCGAAAGCCCCGTATAGCGTGACTCTCCACGCTCTCCAAAAACCAGAGGCTGTGCCTGGCTCGTGCATTCAAATACAATATTTACCTTTTTGCTGCACATTTTCAAACACCCCTGAGAGGGAGGCCATTTGCGAATAATTAGGAAAAAGACAGCAAGAAGAAAACACCACCTTGAGTCCAAAACCTTCAAAGGGCTTAGAGCTCTTGAACTGAGGCCGATAGAATACCTAATGCCTTGAGGTTTCCTTCAGTCTATGATGTGTCATCAGTGTGTATGAGAAGGACAGTGAGTATTTGAAAATAAAAGAAAAAGACATGTTATGTACAGTATGTACAGAACAAACAACAAACAAAGCAAATGTCTGCACCGAATAACAACAGATATTCCCTCTGAAGAAGAAAATGATTAAAGGTGTGGTCCACGAAAGGTTGTTATTTGAGTTTTTATGAGCATACACACACAACAGATAGCTCAAGAGGACCACAAATCCATCGTCTGGATTTGATAAGACTGTACCTTTAATTAGAGATGTCTAGATCAAGCCATGCCTTAATATAAACGTAAGTACATTGACCTCTCTTGATTGACCTCACACAGTAGGCTTATTCAATTAGCTGAGTCAACTGAAGGTTCTCCTTCCAAACAGGATGCAAAATCACACACCTCATTCTCCCAATGGCCTAAGACATTCTTCACTTGTATCTTGTCAGAAGCAATGTGCCTGCCAATCCCTCACAAAGCCAGGCTGTTGTACAGCAGGTAGCTTGACTGAAGGTGCAGATGTACATGGCAAAGTAGATGATCTTGGTAAATATCTCTTTATCAGTAAAGATACAGGGCACATTTAAAAGCTACAGATAGTAATCAGAAGAGTTTAGACAGTGGTCTGAATGTCTAGACGACGCAGGGCTGT
Source organism: Alosa alosa (assembly GCF_017589495.1). NCBI lineage: Eukaryota > Metazoa > Chordata > Actinopteri > Clupeiformes > Clupeidae > Alosa > Alosa alosa. The sequence continues at coordinate 20,190,679 of NC_063196.1, forward strand.
GTGGCCACTTGTGATCGGTAGGGTGCTGTCTGAGTTGGAGTGCTTTTGGAGTTCGCTGGAGGGTTGAGTGATGTCTGGCCTGCCACACGGCTATAGACTTTGCCTCACTTCAAACCAACTCATTGGACATGTTTGCCTTCACAGTTTCCTTCTTGGATGACAAATTGCTCGTAATTTTTCCTCCAAAGCCTTCGGAATAGTGCACACTGGCACACACACAGACAGACACACTAACGCTCACAAGCACATATACACACAGAGTGAAACACACCATGATTATTTGGACTAGTGTACTGCCCAATGTTGGGGTGTATGGTGACGATGTCTGCTCAGTGTCATGGTGATTGTTTTAATTTGTAACTACACTTCTCTCTCACACACACACTCTCTCTCTCTCACACACACATACACACAGTTTCTCTTTCTCTATAGTAGAGCCAGCCCTCCACAATGAATTAGTCCATTGTTTGACCAAATTATTCTGGCATGTCCCATTCCCTTGCCTTGTATTGATCGTTGAGGATGTGTATTTATGCACTGATGAGGGGCTATTGGCAATGAAAATCAATGGACAAACCGACAAAAGCATAACAATGATGGTGTTGATCGTTGTTGTGGTTGTTGTTTGCTTCTGTGGACTGTCAAAATGTGGCATATGAAGGTCTCCATTACTGGACACAGAGTAAATCTCTCTCTCTCTCTCTCTGACCCTCTCTCTGTTGGTCCTGAGGTGACTTGACTCATGTTTGCCTTGGCCGCACCTCCAGGTCCACTCAGACCGAAGGCTTTTTGTTTTTGTTCCTGTGACAGACCTTACAGCGCACACACATCAAAGAGCCTCTCTTTCTTCCACTTGCTCCTTGGGAAAAAAGAGAAAAGAGAGTGCACAGGAAAGTCTCTTGTGAAGAGCTCAGAGCTCGGTGTTAATCTACGTGTGAACGTGACTCCACTTCACCAAGCTTTGCTTGTCTTGCGCCAGCCACAGCAAATAAAAGGGTATGTTTAGCTAGGAATAGTCTAAATGGGACCTCTCCCCCTCCCTGTTATCTCAAATATCATTTCATTTGGCCCTGGTATCACACCAAGGGCCTTGATTTTTGTCCATTTTTTCCATATCTGTATTTTATCATTAACTAAAGTCACAATGACATGGCCTTCATTGTACCTTTGATACAGATGCAGTGGAGTATCCAAGACATTTATAACAGCATGTGTTGTCATATCCAAAGAGAGAGAGAGAGATCTGATCTGCCTAAAAGTGTTTTGCTTTTCTTATTTTATGATGGGTATGACACCAATATATTTAAATTCAGTCATTATATCAATATGTTCACTCTTAGTGAGAATTAATGAATCTGCACCTTGATTTTGGAGAATAACTTCTATTGTCTCGCTCATATTCAAGCTAAGGCAGGATTGATCAAGCCACTCAGCCACACCTTCCATAGCAATATTGAATTTCTCAGCTGCTAACTGAACTGTTTCAGCATGTGCATATAAAACCGTGTCATCAGTGTACAGTCGTAGTTCTACTCCGTGACAGTGCTGTAGAAACTCGGTGATATAAAGGCTGACCAATAAAGGGCCTAACACAGATCCTTCAGGCTCACTAATTGTGCACCTCATGTAGCTAGAGTATATAGCTTTGACTTTAAAGGGGCCATATTACGCAAATCTCACTTTTTCTGTGCTTTTGTACTTTCATTTGGGTCTCTGATGCTTCTACAAACACTCAAAAAGTGTGAAACAAAACCGTGCATTGAGTTTTTGTGGGTTAGTTGAGAGATGTTGATGTCAGAAACCATGTTCCCCTACCGGCTCCTCCAACCCCAGCACGAATAATAGATTAACCAACCCAAACGTGACAGTACAACGAATCCTTGCGATACTGGGTTGGAGGAGCTGGTAGGGGGATAGTTGGTAAGTCTTCTGTAATAATCTCCGGGTTCGCTAACAACGTTGTTGGTGCTTCGTTTTATGTGTAGGGACCCTGAAAAAGCTGCTGACAAGGTTTGGTGCTGTTTTGAACAATATTACTGGCTATTTGGGAAGCATTGTTCTGCAGCTGTTAAATGTTGTAAACATAAATAAACATAAATAATCACATTCATCTAATATTTCCTAACGATCCGCTAGCTGCCTGCCCCATAAGTAGGCCGTCAAAAAACCGTGTCTCTGTAGGCAGCCTAGGTTCCGACATCTGTACACAAAAACAATTGCTACCAACAAGGGTTGGCAACCCACGCAAAGGCAAAATAGTGTTTCAACCAATAACCGACGAGATGCGCGTTTAGGAGAGTTTTAAGGCGGGGATCACATTAGCCAGCAGCAAGCGGCAGAATTCCTATTGTTCTCTATGGTTCGGCAGCGGAACAGTGGCAACGCTGGCGTAATGCTAGCGTTGAGCAAGCTGAACGTTGAACTTGGTTCAACTTTCAAAGCGCAACGTGAGCGTATTCAATTGACAAACCATTTGTGTTGCTTAGGAACGAGACAAAACTTATTATGGTCTGAGCGTTGCGTTTTGTTTGCCGCTGCCGCTTGCCGCTGGCTAATGTGATCCCCGCCTAATTGCATGGGAGGGAGGGGGAGGGAGTAACAAGCTAGCTCTTGTTTGAACATCAACAGAAGTGACGTATCCCTGCTATCGCTGATACAACCTTTAAGATATATTGTCAGTTGTTCTATGACAACTTTCTCAGCAACCTTTGTTATTACTGGTGGTATGTGTAACAGAGGCGAACTGAGCTAGCATGCTAGTTGTGTGTGTAAATCCTTACACCCCTAACGCTTCTAACTGCTGAGTTGGAAGCCTGGGCTTTTAGCTCAGTGGTTAGAGCGTTCGACTCCCATGCAGGTGTGTGTTGAGGTGGCGGGTTCGAGGGCCGTGAGCGGTAGACGAACCGACCTCTGTTACATACAGTATGCATATAAGCATATAATATTTATTGTGCTGTCCAGATTTAAAGATGGTAGTGACAACTGCATTCCACTCATTTGAAGAAAAAAAACTGTGTAACTGAAGGTTTAATTAAATTAGCAATAAGGGGACTTGGTGTGTTTTTTTTTTTCATAAAAACATCTCTGCAGTTAAAGTTTCTTAAGGAGCAAATGAGTTTCTTATCTTGTCCGCCATCAATTGTGACTAGATCAAAACTGTGGCTTATATGTGTATTCAGTTTCCTCTTAAAACATTTTTTTCCTAACTCATAGACAGGCTAAATAAAAACTGAATTATAAATAGCAGTATTTGTAACATTGTCTTGAATTAACTTAAATGTTCCCACCTCTGTATTTTTCTTTACCTCTATTTTTGCCTCATTAATTACTTTAAGACAAACACATGATTTGAGTAATCTCGGTTCTTTAATAACTGTTTCTCAAGCCTTTATAGATCAACATGTCTGTGTCTCTTCTAGACCTGAAAGCCCTCCTTATAAAGCTGAGTCTACTCTTCACCAGAGTTGCCACAGGTTTTCACTAAACCAGGGTTCACCTGAGAATGTAACTCAGCAAGGCTTATGACAGTATGGTCATATTAGATAACCATCTAAATGATCATATGAACAGGTATCACATGGAATCACATGGAATCACAGGAAAAAGAACACGTATTCTGTTTCTATCCATGGAACATTAGAACATCAGCCCATGCGCTCAACCCATTCTTGGGTAACATTATGTGGATAATGAGTAATAAAGTGTTTGGACTGGAAAGTAAATCTCTGAATGAGTGAAAGTAACTGATCTTTTTCTCCCCAAACAACCCCCCACACACACACACACACACACACACACACAGATGGCTATATGAGACGCAGCTGAAATCAGTCCCAGAAGACGCCTTTGTCCAGCTGGTGAACATTTCCAAAATGTGAGTAAAAGTGTTAGATTCTGATGCAGCTGCATGACACAAATTGACCATCCACTCCACCTTTCTCCATACATTATTTCAGCTGACTGAAAAGAACTGACCATCCCCCACAGAGTAGTTTACTCCCCCTGTCTCCATACATTATGTGGCGGCTGGACTCGGGTGAACAGTTGTCTCACCATCCACCTGCTGAATGGAATTCTCCACTTGCTCGTCCAAAACAGACTGGGAAGACACTAAGGGAACATTTCTATCAGGTTCCGCTCTATTCCCCCAACCCCTGAAAAGCCCTCAATTTTAGCAGATGTGATGGGAGAGTGTCTCTGTCCAGCATCAGCAATGTCAGCTAATCACAGCTGGAAGCACTAATACGCTCCTAACGCCAGCCCCCTCCCCCCCACCCACCCCCCCCTCCCTTCGCCAAAAAATGTCGGAATGTGGAACTGTCCCGTGGGTCAGTGTGCTGGTGGGTAGAGTTAGAGTTACAGAGGTCTGCTGGGTTGTGTCTTTCTCCATGCTTAGAGGCCCAGTGGCTGTAGTAGACAAGTACACCTCTCTTGTTCTCTGTCTTTCTCCCTCTCCGTCTCTCAGTCTGAGATACACGTGCACATATGTACACAAACACATACTCTCACAAGCACATGTGAACCAAGGCGCAGGCATTCATACAAAAAGGGAATCAGTGCTAAAATATACATGGGTGGGTGGGTGAGTGGAGGGGGTCTCTTCACATACCGTTCTGCTACCGTGTCCAAGTCATGCATACTCTTAGCACATGTGTGTATGAGAAGCCCTTGTGTTTGGCTAAGAAAGCAGCACTCTTCACCTGTGAGGCTACCTGAGCGTCTCTAAGATACTATTTGAAAAGAAACTGAGAGGTGAGGTTGGGTAACTGAACACAGAGCAGTGGGCTTGTATGACTGATATCCCAACACCCAAGTCATTTGTTACCCAGCTGTCCCTATAAAATGGCCTTGTACAGATGGGAGGTGTCCTGTCACACTGAATGAACGTGTTGTCAGGATGATGATCTGTAATTTGGTTTTGCATTGATAAACTGAAGACAGATTTGTCAGTGTCTTGTAAGGATTACAGTCTTTCTTCATTAGAGCAAAAGTTAAAAAGCCCTACACTGCTCAGCATGTTAATTAGATCTTTACCTAAAATTGTTATTAGTATCACTGTTAGTTAGCAAATGCATTGCATATGGAGGCAGACACATGAAGATTGTTGGTAGGCTATATAATCCACATCCCTGAATGTTTTCTTCTCTTGTTCTCAGACATATATCTGTGGATGTTACATTGGAAAGACTGGAGAGGCATTCCTTTCACAACCTGAGGAAAATCACTCATATGTGAGCGACATCTCTTTATTTCCTTTTCTTTCTTTCTAGAATAAAAGATCAGCCAGATAGCCGGTCTAAAAAGGGACAATGACAAAGTCCAGATGGTTCTCCAGTTTTGCTCCCTGAGGTCTCGTTAGTGCAGGCTGGCTCTGTTGCTAATAGGAGCTCTATTCCTCAGGTTTCCCTAAAGCGTGGGCAAAGAAGAGGAAAAAAAAGGTTTCCGTCACCCATTTGTATCTCACAGCTGATACTATGGCAACAACAGCACAGAAGGAGTTCCTTTTTCTCTCCTTTATTTCTCTCTCTCTCTCTCTCTCTCTCTCTCTCTCTCTCTCTCTCTCTCTCTCTCTCTCTATTTTCTGTGGCTGAGTTTTAAAGTAAGCCCCAATGACTCAGAGTTGTGTGGGCTAAACGGACGCGTGTTGATGAGAGCGGTTTTTCAGGAGAGTGTGAAGGAGGACTGTCTCACAGGTGTAAGCACACCACACAGGTTATGGCAGCAGAGAGGACCCTACTGTTGCCCCGGCCTTTGCTCCTCACCACGGCGACCCAATGTAAACACACTAATAAGGCCATAATTGAAGCTAATCTAAGCACTGGACATGTGCAAGACATTTTCTCTGTTTGCCCATGAGCAATTTCCCCTCGGTCAACAACTTGCAGCTGATATAAAGTTGTCTGCTAGCATTAGTCAGAATCTTTGGTTTATTTGGCTTGGGCCTTAGCACTGAGACGTAGCCTCCGAACCTGCCTGTACAGTAGATTGGAGTACACTGAGAGTCAGTTAATACACGAGTTAGATAAATAAGGAAAGCCTCATATTGAGCTCTAAGGATAAAGGGGGTGAAGCCATAACTAGCCCACTCTGATTATCCGAAGAGCAAACACCTCTGGTGAAGACATGCATTGAAGGTGTTTGCTGAATGTGCTCATATTCAGTAAAAAAAAAAAAAGAGTTTAATTTCTCTAATTTGTTGTTTATTTCACAGAGAAATACGGAACACGAGAAGTCTGACGTTCATCGACCCTGAGGCCTTTGAAAGTCTCCCAGACTTAAATTATTTGTAAGTTTGTAAGCCTCCAGTTTCCAATGGCTTCAGATTTATGAAACACAAGTATCTGAGCTGCTGCTCTACTAAGAAATAATGATGAAGTTTACCCAATTGTATTCATTTTATGTCGTTGCAGGGGATTATTTAACACAGGTCTCATAAGCTTCCCTGATCTTAACAAGATTCATTCTGATTCCATTATGGACTTTATTCTGTAAGTCTGCACTAACACACAGCTTATGACGAGTAGCAATTACTTCTTAATAACCTGAATGAAAAGACATGTTTTTTGCCCTGTTTCACAGAGAACTTGCTGATCATCCATACATCACGACAATTCCAGCCAATTCATTCAGTGGCATAACCAACAAAATGCTGACAGTGTAAGTACAGAAAGTAGCACTTATTGAATATCGAATACACAGTAGCAGGATAAAAAAACAGGATAAAATCACAGGGTTTGAGTCCTGTCATTCCACCAGGACCACATAACATTTATTAAATATGGATTCTTGTCCTCTGAAAACTAACCTTCGGAATTTGACATGCAGACATTATTACTGTGCTATGTCTCAGGGAGTATGTCTGTCTGAATTTTGATGTCATGCACACTGAGCGAGGGTATTAAAGCAACACCAAAGAGTTTGTACCTTAAAATAATGTTTCCAAAATTGTTTCCGTGGTTCATCAACTCGTAACAGGGTGAACGACACTTCTGCATTCGCTTCGCGACCCTCTATCGGCTATAACCGCACTATGTAAGTTTGCCAGATCGGGTAGCGGATCTGTAGTTGTAGATGGAATGAGACATAAGAAACTACAAATTTGACTTGCATGTCGCAATACATCATAGCCTACTTTCATAAAATCATGCAACAAATTCTACCTTGTGTATGGACATTGTTATTTACAAAGCCGTTGGATAAACAAAGCGTGCGTGCGACAGAGGAAAAGTTATTTGATGCTGCTTTAAATGAGTTGTGTGTGTGTCATACATTTGACCAAAGTTTTAATTTCAAAACCTCCTAAAGCAGTAGCTCCTCATCTCTGCAGACATGACTGTCTGGTTAGCCAGCTTTTATAGTTTCAGTCTGAATTGGAGCTTCATGGAACTGTTTGCCACTTGTGCATGCAGAAGCAGTCAGTGATACCTAATTCACATGCAGTGCAAAATGGCCAACAACACAGAATGAAAACATCTTTCCATTGTGCCTTTTCCTCCACCAGGATGCTCTACAACAACGGCTTCTCAGAAATCCAAAGCCATGCTTTCAACGGCACCCAGCTCGACATTGTGTAAGATCCTGAGATAATAACACATTCAGTCCATTAACACAATATTACAAAGACCACATTTTAATGCAACCCCCTGCAATGTGTTCAAATGTTGTGGTGACAGTAAATGCTCTTAAATGCGTAAACGCTCTAAATGTGAAATGCATATCAGAGACACCGTCCAATGTCAGCTGATACGAGCACGCTCTGTCCAGCCGACTCAGGTGTACATATTGCCTTACCTAAACTTGAGCAACGTAGCGTTCTGCTCTTTTCATCTTTCTTTCCTTCTCCTCTTTCGTCAGGGATGCGTCAAATTAACTTTTTCCTCTCTTTAAAAAACGGATAAGACGGGAGGGGGCATTTCTCTGTGTCCCCAACTTCCTAATTTGAACATTTGAAACGCGCCCAAGTGAGATTTCCTGTTTTTATTGACACAATTTGTGTGCCCCAGCACTTAACCTCAGCTCCCCACTGGAGCTCTCAAAGGTCTTCCTGTCAGGATATGAGACATTAATATGAGTCTGACCCCCCTCTGTCCTTCACCACCCCACACACTCTGCTCCCTAAAGGAGGTATCATTAGGGAAGCTCTCCGGTGTCTTTTGTGCTTTTTACTACATGGCTGTTTGTTTTGGCAAGGTCTGTAACTCAACACAGGGAAGAGATATCCTCAAGCACTAAAACCAAGACAAACACCCATCCAATCATAATCATAATTAGATTTAGAGATTTGAAAATATGTATCTTAAAAGGTGCAACATGTGCAAGAAGTCTCTCCCACCATGATAGCGAAATCCCTTATTTGAAATAACACTGAAGGAGAGGCTTGATCCGTGTTAACCGCACCTTAGCGAGAACCCATCGACAGGAAGAAATGAAAACTGTGTTTCAGTGGTGGCTCTGATTTTTTTTTGTCAAAACAATCTAAGCAATTGAAATCGTAATTATATCCTAGGTACAGTGCATACGGAACGTATTCACAGCGCTTCACTTTTTCCACATTTTGTTATGTTTCAGACTCATCTTAAAATGGGTTAAATTATTTATTACTATTATATATAATTATTTTTGTCAATCTACACACAATACTCCAACACCCCACAAACAAACAAGTGTTTGGAGTGTTTTGTAAATGTATAACAAAATAAAATACTGAAATATTGCATTTACATAAGTACACCTGTGCCTTACATGAGTCTGCCTGTGCCTAAATGAATTCACTGGACCTTCACGGATTCACTGGTGTATGTCGGTGTATGAGTGAAAACCAAGCCACGAGGTCGAGAGAACTGTCCATAGAGCGTAAAGAAGGACAAACATCAATGCAGCTCAGTGCCTGGTTTCTTCCATTGGGAATTGTGGCCAAATAGTTCAGTTTTTGTTTTGTCCTTCTTTACACTTCTCACATCTTCTCAAAGGAACTCTAGATCTTATTCATAGTGACCATTGGGTCCTTGGTTACCAGTCTAACCAAGGCCCTTCGTCTTGGATTACTCAGTTAGGCTGAGCGGCCAGATCTAGGAAGATTGTTGGTTGTTCCGAACTTTTCCATTTGAGAATGATGGAGGTGTGCTCTTGGGAAATTTTCATGTAGCCTTCCCCAGATCTGTGTCTTCACACAACCCTGTCTCGCAGGTCTACGGACAGTTCTCTCAACCTCATGATTTTCACTCTGACATACACCCTCAACTGTGAGACCTTATATAAAGAGATGTGTGTGCCTCTCCTAATAATGTCCAGTGAATTCAGGTGGACTCCAATCAAGTTGTAGAAGCATCTCAAGGACCACTGATAGAAGTAGGATACACCAGATCTCAATGGCAAGTGTCATAACAAAAGGTGTAAATATGTAAATGGAATATTCAGTCTTTTATTCATTCTTTAGACATTTACAAAACACTTGCTTTTTTTGTGGGGTGTTGGAGTATTGTGTGTAGATTGATGAGAAAAAAGAAATAATTAAACCCATTTTAAGATGAGTCTGAAACATAACAAAATGTGGAAAAAGTGAAGCACTGTGAATACGTTCTGTATGCACTGTATATCCTATGATATCCTATTGAAATGATTACTCACTCATTGTGAGTAACGTTTCTTCATTAATATCTTACCCCAGAGACCTACACAGAAATAAATATCTAACGATGCTGGACGAGAGGATGTTCGCCGGCGTCATCAGCGGGCCCATGTCTCTGTGAGTACCATGAGCTTGCCAGTTTTCAGCTTTTTCTGTTCGCATACTTGAGAAAACTGCATGTTTATCAGATTCATTCTTACAGTGCTCTCCACATTTATTGGCACCCCTGGTAAAGATAATACATATTAAAAGAAATATCTTTTGGTGTTTCATCTTAGATTCACAATGGAAATCATGAGTTACTGCTTGAGAGTTCATAAGCACTGATTATTTTAAAGAAGCTGAATATAAATGGACAAAAGTTTCAGTTACATTTTATTAATAAAATTCTATGGATGCCTATTTTTTGTTTTTATGAGGATTTTTTTCTTCTCAGTATAAATTTGCTTCCCTTCAATGTTGGATTTTTCCTCATTGTCTCACTTTGAATTAAGATAAAATGGGCAAAGATTTTTTTTAATACATTTTTTACTCATCTTTTCCAGGGGTGGCAATACATGTGGGGGCACTGTAAGATTATCATCATAAGATCAAAAGAAAATGGTGACTGACATTCAACAGGCATACTGAAATCTGTCACTGAAATCCTGCTGAGGATATTCCATGATATATCATGTTAGACGCTGAACACTGTCTCAGTGCTGTTAGACTACTGTGGTCATGTTCTTCACTGGCCCATACTATACCTTTCCATCAGGTTTCATGAAAATTGGGCCAGTATTTCTTGCATAAAATGGACAAACTGTATGAAAACACAACTTACTTTGTGGAAGTAATGAGCAATGCTTGCAAACCCTAATGGTTTCCCTTGGCCTAAACAAATTATTTTTAGCCTTTTTGACCACAATTACAATGTGATGCTGTCCCTGTAGAGAATTTTGTGCTGCGCTTTAACCTCTTATCTCCATCCTAATGTGAGCCTGCTGAAATCATAGGCTTTTATTAAGTTAATAATACTCCTCCGCCTGGGCCCTCATAGGAACATGTTGTGGATGAAGTCATCGACATGAGGTCACTGGCTAACCATCTCAGAATGTTAAAATCAGACGCTAGCCGGGGCTGAAGAACACTTCTAACCCGCTCGTTGCACAATGTCTCTCCCAGAGGATGGCTTCATTAAAAAAATAGATAAATAACACCCACCTACGCACAGATTTTATACATAATGAATTGGCCTTAGGAGATGAGGAGATGCAAGCACAAAGTTCATTTTCACTGATCCTTGAAGTGTTGTGGGCTTGATGCAAGCAAGTGTTCCACCAAATCCCCCAAAAAGAGTTTTGTTTTTGGCTCTCTTCTGCTGAGGGCTTGCTAATTGATAAAAGACATTTTTGTTTTGGAGAGTCAATGGTTTGCATTCCACACTAAACAACAAAGTTGTCTGAAATTTCACGACAATCTTGATGAGTCAAAAAACAAAACAAACAAAACAGAAAAAAAACAATTTGCATTTACAATTGCACATCATTTTAGAGTGCTTTGTGGACTCGTCGTAATTACTGTGGTCAAAAGCAAAGTATCTTGGACGGTTTCCCATCTTTACTTGAGCCCCCGACCCCCATTTGAGACCAGCAAAACAAGACTCCTCCATCTTGACCCTCTGTTGATCCCTGTGTTCTCGATTCTTGGCAGAGACATCTCAGAGACAAGTGCGGCGTCCCTGCCGAGCAAAGGCCTGGAGTCGTTACGGGAACTTAAAGCCCAGTACGTGTGGGCCCTCAAAAAACTCCCTCCCATCAAGACCTTCCGACAGCTAACAAGCGCCGACCTGACTTATCCCAGCCACTGCTGCGGCTTCAAGAACCTCAAGAAAAAAAGAGGGTTGGTAAAACAACACAAATTAAAGGAACCGTATGTAGGATTTTGGCCAAAACTGGTACTACAATCACTTTCAAAATACTGTAGAGCGGTGTACACCGCATATGTGATAACTAGAGCAGAGCTGGCAACCCAGATGCCGAAACACTACTGACTTTGTGATTACTAGATAGGTGGAGGGTGGCGGATCAGGCTAAAACACAAATATGTAAACATCAACATCAGTTGAGGGCTGCAACTTCACTTTTTTAAATGACGATATCCTGGCCGGACTACTGTTGTCAGTGATATAAGTATTTGAAATTAGCATGATTTCCTAATGTCTAGTGACAAATCAGGGCGATTTTATGATTAATTGAATTACATTTCTTACATACGGTTCCTTTAACTCCAGTCACACACTGACTCAAGTAGGTGTGAGGAAAATGTTGCATGCATGTTGTGCTTGTCCTCTGTACTCCACAGAGTGGATAATTACGGTCAAACTGTACCACTGCCGTCATGCCATGTGGACCTTGGCAGGGATTAAATCAATACTTTTACTGTATTTCAACCAGACTGTAAATTAATTGCTGTCAGGGCTGTTATTTAAAGACAATCCAAGGAAGATTAATTGACCAAAACAACCCGTGCTTGGCCTTTTGGTGAAAACACAACGTCCGAAAAGGAACAGAGTACGCATGAGTGCTCACCACCACCACCACCACCACCAAATGGCCCATGTGTTTCTAACCTGTCTGTTTTTCTCTCACTGTCCTCCTCCATAACAGATATCTTGAATACATAATTTGCAACTTGACCGCTCTCTATGAACAGCACCATAAGAGATCTGTCGGGCCGCTACGCATCCCGACCCTACAAGGTCACACGGACGAGGATAGCGACCCTGGGGACGGCATCTTCAAGGACGCCGCTGACTACCGCGACTTCCACCTCAGCCCACACTACCACGCCTACTACTTTGGCGGGCAGCACGACGACGACGTGGGCTTTGGCGAGACACTCAAGAACCCACAGGAGGACACCAGTCACTACTTCGAAAGCCGCTACGACTACGTGATGTGCGAGGACGGCGAGGAGGTGGACTGCCGCCCGGCGCCGGACGAGTTCAACCCCTGCGAGGACATCATGGGCATGGGCTTCCTGCGTGTGTCCGTCTGGTTCGTCAGCCTGCTTGCCATCCTGGGCAACCTGCTGGTGCTGCTGGTGCTCCTGACCAGCCATTACAAGCTGTCCGTATCGCGCTTCCTCATGTGCCACCTGGCCTTCGCCGATCTGTGCATGGGCATCTACCTGCTGCTCATTGCCTCCGTGGACCTGCACACGCGATCCGAGTACTACAACCACGCCATCGACTGGCAGACGGGGCCCGGGTGCGGCCTGGCGGGCTTCTTTACGGTCTTCGCCAGCGAGCTGTCGGTCTACACGCTCACCACCATCACGCTGGAGCGCTGGCACGCCATCACTTTCGCCATGCGGCTGGACCGCAAGCTGCGGTTGTCCCACGCCGCCGCCGTCATGCTGGGCGGCTGGCTTTTCTGCCTTGTGCTAGCGCTGCTCCCGCTGGTGGGCGTCAGTAGCTACCAGAAGGTGAGCATCTGCCTGCCCATGGACATGCAGTCGCTGGTGGACCAGGTGTACATTGTCTCCGTGCTGGTGCTCAACATCGTGGCCTTCCTGGTGATCTGCGCCTGCTATGTCAAGATCTACTGCACCGTGCACAACCCCAACTACCTCTCCGCCAGCAAGGACACCAATATCGCCAAGCGCATGGCCGTGCTCATCTTCACCGACTTCCTGTGCATGGCGCCGATATCGTTCTACGCCATGTCGGCAGTGCTGGACCGCCCTCTCATCACCGTGTCCAACTCCAAGATCCTGCTGGTGCTCTTCTACCCGCTCAACTCGTGCGCCAACCCGTTCCTCTACGCCATCTTCACCAAGGCGTTCCGCGGCGACATCTTCATCCTGCTCAGCAAGGTGGGGCTCTGCGAGCGGCAGGCCCAGCTGTTCCGTGGTCAGACCGTCTCCTCTAAGGGCAGCAGCGGCGGACACAGTCGGCGCGAGCGGAAAGGTCCGGAAGAGACGCCAATACACTTGCATGAGTGCTCCGGCCACACCTACTTGCCACCTGTGCAGCAGGTGACGGCCAAGGAGGAAAACGGCGAGAGGAAGATGCATGAAACCTTGCGGGACTCAAGGATACCAGAGTAGAATGGCAAATTGAACCATAGCATCAGGGGTTAGTCACAGGTTCCCTTGCATCTCTCAATGTTTCCCATTCCCAAACTAAGACAGAGTCAGAGTATTAAGTGTCTGTATAAAGTTAGTCTGTTTGCAAATCAGTCCTCTGTGTTGGTTTTGTGTACTGTATTTATTACTTTAAATAGTATGACATAGCTGTTTATGTGGTAGCTTATTTAATAATGCGTTGAAAGCATTTATATCAAGCAGGATTATATTGATGCAGGGTCATACAGTTTGATCGAGAATTTATTAAATGTGTAGCTGGAGCCTAATTCTGTTAACTCCTGACAACAAGTGTACCATATAACTGACTTCTGAATGTCTTTGGAGAATGTTGTACTAAATGAAAAAGAGAAAGAGATGGATATGCCCACTGACTTGCTTAACAGATGTTTGTTATAGCACATAAAAATAGTTTCAGAACTCAGTAACTGTAACTATTGGGACATGAGGTAGCTCAATGTAGACATTACATTTGTGATGTTCTTACACCTGTATAGCCAACATGACAAAGAGGGGGAAAAATAAAAAAATAATATAAGTGTCACATCCCCTTTGTTTGATGTCTTCATCGCTGATTTTTTGTTAATATTTTTTCAGCCATTTTATTTCTAGTTAATTTAATGGCACAGGGCCTGGTTTAAAGCTGCAGGGCTATGTAATGGTTAGGGAACACTCAATATTTCCCTTACACACAGTGGTATAACTATTCTGAATATTTTTCTTGCAGTTAAGTGACGTGGGCCTGAGGACCGATATTAGCTTTTCTTCCTATAGAGTACAGACTGTATTCACATATGATTCAACTGACATTTTAACTTGAAGGATAAGAGGAGAAAATCTGGATATTGCCACGATCCAGCCATAATCTGAAAGCCAGACAAAGATCAGGGTATTGTATTTTCATATGTATCATGATCTCTGAGTCACAAGCTTTGTACAATTCAATATATTACACTGAAGGCACATATCATATTCCATAAATTAATCAAACATTGGCTCACATACCAAGACTGTGTCTCACTCTCCTCATTCTAAAAATAACAAAGACAGTGCAGATCCAGGTAGGAATTTTCAAAGCATTTTTAGAATTACATCCTAACAAGCACTGGGTCCCGCTCCAGAAGTAAATACGTTCTTATATTTTCATTATCTGTAATTTCCAAGCAATTAGGCACAGGTAAGATAATAAAAACATATTCCGCCGCGTTTTTCTTTTTTTTAGTGTGTGGAATGTGATGAGTTCTCCAGCTGAGCAATATTATTTTCCTTACAGCGGATGTGGGTGACTGAAAGTATCAAAGAAGATACAGCCTTTCTCACTTTGCTGGGCCAGATTCTGACACATTCACACACACACACACACACATAATAGCAACACCTTCCTTAACCAGTGTTTGCACATAGACACATTGAAATGCATTACAGGGATTGGAGGCATATGAACAATGAGAGAACGCCTACAGTGAAAATATCTAAACATCTGTTTAACATCTCAGAGAAACTCAAACAAGGCGAAGAGGGTTTCTGGAAAAGTAGATTTCCTTTTATCTTTGTTTTAATTACAAGTGTCTCTTAGGACAGGCTAATAGATGAAACTTAAGCAATATTCCCCTTTATAAGGAGTGATTCACAAAAGGAAAGATGCTATTTTATACAAGAAACAAGTCTGCAATACTCTGCCACATAGCTGTGGCTCATTTGGTATTGCAGGTCAAATGCACTGTTCTTTGGTCCACTCCCTCGGTTTCTTCATTCTTGTGTGCAGCTTCAAGCCCTCACCATTCCCCTCCTGCTATTGAAAATAAACAAGAATCAGAGCCTCTGGTCCAACAAAATGGGATGGGCCCTGGGAAGAAAAGATCCCGCTGACGGATCGATTTTCGGAGAGAAAATACCGGGCAAACAAACTAAATAATCGAAATGATGGCACTGGCGGGTGAGAAACCGCATAGCTGAGCTCCCCTCATAAAGAATCCTGCCACGAGACAGAGTAGGCTACCCACAGCCTCCACAAGTCCCAAAAACTCTTTGAGCATATCAAAGGAGGAGGACTAGTCCATAGACCTAATCATGTGTGTTAGCCTACTTAAGGGCCTCTGACTTAGACGCAGTGCAGCGGACCCTTCCACACATATCAGCAGAAAAATGAGCCGCACTGGCGCACCGCGGCTCCGGCACCTGCTGGCCCACGGTGCAGAGGAGGCTCCATCCCAAATTGCCCCATGCTACATCAGCAGCCAGCCAGGACAGTGCACTTTAAACATCACGAAATCCTGAGCCACACACTCGAGCACAGCAGGATTAACTCAATAGGGAGGGCTTAAGTTGTTGCGGGCTCCACTTTGCAATCAGTCGCCCACCCCCACCACCCCAAAAAACAGTCATTACATTGAACACTTAACCTGCCTTTGCCGTCTCGACCAGTTCAGATGTTTCATATCGTAGTCACACTCAGGAAAACTTGGGCAGCTGGTATCAACACGATCCCCGAGTTCTGATAGCAGTCTTAACCCTGCAAAGCATTTCCATCCAGGTGCACGAGACCTTGCAATTCTATCTTGCATCCTATGTATGTGTGTGTTCCCTAGTGACTAACTGATTATCTTTAACTTTGGCTTGACAAGCATACATGTATGTGGATTAGTGAGTCAACAACTGTTTGTTTTCAATAAAATTTCTTTCTATTCTCTAGGCAAAACTTTACAAAAGGCAGGTTTTATTTGTTACCAATAACTATCACCTTGACTATGTGTCCTAATTAAGATGACAAGCAAAGTGTTAAGTTAACTTCAGCAAATTTAGTAAAACCTATTTGCTAATTTAAAGGTATACTATGCAGGTTCAGGTATTTTTGGTCAATGTAGTGCTCCCCCATATTTATATTTTACTCTTCTCGTGGCTTGTTCCTCTTGTACACAGTGAAAATGCTTTTGTTGTGGAGATTAAGGATTCTCCAAAGAGCTACACCATATATGGGTGCAATTTATTTTCTCCCTTTATAAGACAGGTAATTGACATTTCCATATTAATAATGGTGTATACTAGCATATGATTTTAGAGCTGCTAATCTTGTCAATGATTGCAGTTTGTTTTCCTGACATTTTCTTCCAGAGCCCTACACTGATGTAGTCCAGAGAATGTAATATTTACAACTAATATACTGTAAACTGTACCATATCCATGTCAGTCTGTCCCAATGTAACGGAAGTGCAGCCAACCACATTTTTCCCAGTGAAAACGTCATCGTAGATGTCATCTCATGTGGGAATAACTTGTAGGAAACTAGTTTGGTAAGAGTTGCCCAGTCATCACGTTGTTCATTTGTAGTCAATGAGGACTTTCATGTCCAACAATTTTAATGTGAACTTGGGAATTTGCCATTTTTGTCACTTGAAAGCTGCATGTCCTTCTTCCCTAATATTCCAAGATGGCACGGACGGACCATTATTTCCCAGGCAATGCACAACCTGGTGGCCTTGACACTTCACAGAACCTCAATCACATGAAAACACCACTTAGTGGTGTTACCAGGTATTGCTGCTGACTACTGGTGCTGTATAGGGAGACTGCTCATGGTATGTTAAAGGTTTGCACACAGACAGGCTTTTATTACCAGGAAATTATGTTGATAGACTATTTTAGGGTCAATCTTGTGCTTTCATAATTGTATTTTACATACTTGAACTTCCCCTAGGGATCAATAAAGTATCTATCTATCTATTTGCCACGGTCACTCAGCAAAGTAAACAGCTTAAGTAACAACTAACAAGTTGTGTCAGTTTAATACAGTAATATGTTTTGCATAAATGCCATGACTCCAATGTGGTGCCCTGATGAGCCCTTGGTGGCAGCTCTATGAAGTTTCTTTTAAAGGGAACAAGAAAATGTGTCCAAACCTTAAGTATTGATAGTGTTACAAATATTTCAAGATGTTGCTTTGAATGACATATGTGGTAATTATCCATGAGGAGATGGATCTTCCGGGTTATAATTTGAAATACCAGACATTGACCTAGTTTCCTGATCATAGGCCTACAGGCTTATAAAAGCTGGCATGTGTTTAATATAACATTGAAACCATGAAGCCTACTGCTAGATCTTTCCTTCACATAGTCCTCAGGACTGTTTTGACAAGCAGTTTTTGGATTGACTGACAAACTTTCCTTCACAGTCAGTCAGCCTTGCAAACCCACACTACTGTTTTACTCCAGGGGTCCCATTTTAACATGATGCCTGTTTTTTTATATACATGGTAGTCTACCTTTGACATGGTTTTGTGAAAAAAAAAAAAAATAAAAAAAAATATATATATATATATATATATATATATATATATATATATATATATATATATATATATATATATTTTAGACATCATTAATCCATATCAAGTTTTATCAGAAGACATTTTCCCCCTTCTCTGATGGACACAATGCCAAGGAACCAAGGAAAATTGTGGCTCATTAAACTAATCCAATAAAAATGTGTAGGACGGCCTACAATACATGTATCAACATTAAAATAATAATCAGCAGATTTATATACTTGGCCAATCTATTATTTTTTAGAAGTACTCTGACAGAAGAGTAAAACTCTCTGAACATAATAGATCACGGCTGCCTGTTAAACATCTTGGCCATAGGTCAAAAAAGGAACAAAGACCAACAAACTCCCAAAATTCAACACACTTTTATTTTTCCCATATTACTTTAATTAAAAGTTTAGCAAAGGCAAAAACTCAATGGGTTTCAGTTCAACAAAATACTAACTTCTCTAATAATTGGTATTCAAAGCACAGCCTTCCAAGGGATGGTCAAGTAATTTACAAAGAACAACCTTGATTCAGAAACAGTATTGTGAATTATACAAACGTAATACATTTCCCTCTCAGAACAGTTCTTCAGACAGCAGCTGAAACGCGTGGTAGATAAACAATTATAAAAACAAAGCAGAGAATACGGTTTCTTTAAAACACCTGCATCATTAAATACCATCCTTTATTTATTCGCCGGTAAGCTGATATTAAACAAATCAAAAAGGCACAAATAAGAAATGGACAGTGAGAAGCACTGGACTATGGAGGAAAAAAAAAATATATATATATATATATTTTTGCACACCTATTCTAAAATCTTTTCTAAGAATTTACAGTCACAGAGAAGTGACCTGCAGTTCCATCCAACTGCTATGGTGATGAGAATCATTTCGTTCTGACGGGAAGAGGGGGTAGGGTGATCTAGTTAGGTGAAATTTCCCTTGATCTCTCACTTACGTGAGTGAGTCACGCCTCACGCAAATTAGGGCAGGGACTTTTGAGTAGACAAGGAACTAAATGAAACCACTCTGAAAAGAACGACATGATTAAAAGTCAAGCCCAAGACTAGGCTGAAATTGACAGTAGAGCACATGATGGAGTCTTGTCCAGCCAACAGAAGAAAAAACTTTTCTCTTTTCATTTTCTAAGAGCACAGTTTGGTACAGTGTGTAACCCCATCCCGCCCCAAATAATTAACAATGGTGCCTGAGCTTTCAGGAATAAATATTCACAAAAAAAGAAAAAAAGAAAAAGAAAAAGAAATACACTACAAAAATAAAAAAACACCCTCTACTTTCTTGTAACATTGGAGGAAGTGAAGTGTCAAGAACATTGTACAGACATTGTTGTTGTAGGCTAACGAAGGACAAGTGACCTGACACACACACACGAGACACACAAGCGCACAAAGCCATCGGGGAAAAAGCATGCGGGGGGGACCAAACACAGAGAGTGCAAAAACTCCAATTACACATTGCTACGCTTCTCATTGGTTTAATTCGTTCGTTAAACATGGAAAACAAAACAAAAAGAAGTTCAGTCAATGACGTTTGAGATTGTGGAAATCGAACAAGAACTTGGTTTCATTTACTCAGCTGATATGCTGCTTTGCATCTGCTCGAAATGGTTATACTACATCGCGTATTAACAGCTTGCTCTTCGGCACCTTTGTGTAGTGTTTACCCGCTGGATAAAAAAAGGTTACTTCCTTTATTAACTATTCTTTAAAATAATGGCAGGGTATGAATGTTTGTAGGCTGGGGACCAGGACAGACTAGGCACGTTTCTGTGTGGCAGGAATATAGAACAAGAGAACGGAATTGGGATGTAGCACCAGAATGTGCTGACGTGAGGCTGATAAAAAGAACATGTGCAATCAAAAAGGCTATCTTCATGTTGGTGCTTATTTCGCACACACTCTTGAAGTCACTCTACTTCAAGCCACACTTCATTCCTGCCTTAATGGATTTATTTATTTATTTATTTATTTATTTTGATATTTTGGTCGAAATATGGGCATTATTAATGGTCTGGATGGGTAAAAGTTCAACATGGTCCGCTATCCGTAGATACTTTTTTTCTCTCTTCTTGAATTTCTCACTTCACGATTTAGTCGGTCGAGGTGATGATCCGAGTGAGAAAACGATTGATTTGTGAAACTTCTTCCACTTTGTGTGATCTGCTAGCAATAAGCTGCCAGTCACTGGCATTCAAGAATTGTGTGTGTGTGTGTGTGTGTGTGTGTGTGTGTGTTTATGCCATTAGCGGGATTTGCGACTCACAGTTTTTTTTGTGTGTTTAAAGGGTGTCATCGTATTCCCACACGCCTGCCAACCACACACACACACCAACTGAAATGCATACAGTCCCAGGTCTTGATGTGTCTCTAACATCGGGATTGGACAATTCCAGGCGCCTGTCCCATTGTTTCAATTCCCCCTTTTTTCTCTTCATGTTCGGTTTTGCTGCATTTTGCTTACCACTCCGCATCCCCTATGGCTTTGGAGAACACGTAGTCCCTCCCGTTCAGGTTCATGATGCCGTCTTTCAGAGTGAACTTCCATTTGTTCTTACTTCTGTGAATCTAGAAGTCAAGAAGGTACAGTTCAGATGGTTAGCATTTTACCTTGTCCTCTCATAGGGTAAATTGTGTACATAAAAGGTGGCTTCTTCCACTTTGCCAGATTTACCTTGTCATATTGGCAAACAACTACATTCTCTGTATCGAAAAGCTCTTGATCCTCTTCATCGCTGACATCATCGCTACTGTTAAGGGGTTCCTTAAGAGCAAGAAAAGAACGCCAGAAAATCAGCAATGCTTAAAAGCCTCCAAAGTCCTTAAAGCAACAGTCTGCTGTTGCTTACAAATTATTCAATCAAAATTATTAAAATTATTCTGAAACACTTATTCTGAAATTATTCTGAAACACAACCAATTTTGGCGAACAGAAACGGATGGTCAAAGGCGTAAAGTTTATAGACATTAAAGGTGTGGCCAGTCCACATTCACTCATTTAATGGCGCGACTTTTTGATCAAATGCTGGGTCCAAATGGGTTGTTCTTATGTTAATCAGTCATGTGTGATTTGGGTGCAACATCCTTCAAACCAATGATGAGTATGACATCGGTCATTCCCTTAACAGCAAACAGCGCAACTTCAAACAGCGAATCAGTATTTTGATAGGCAGCGACACATTTGAAGGAATCTACTTGCATGCGAGATGTTAACAAGAATTCCACTAAACCTTGCTATACTAAAACCTGTTTGTGACTAGCAGAGTATAGCCTACATGCATCTGCAACAGGAGTTGCCGTTTACATCTCATGACTGTCTTCAGCGGTGCTTTATATGCGCCTTTCGCTATAGACCAGGTTTTTCTTGGTCAGTAGCATAATGATTTTAGAGGGTGTAAGATAGTGTTTTTTAGATCATGCGCCAGACCACACCTCATGTCGTTAATTGCCACACCCCTGGGTGCAAGGTTTAATAAAAGTGCAGCGCATGGCAAAACTTTCCTCACTTTATTGAGTGTAGGATAAGAACTAGAAAATTCCAAGGAATAACCACTGCATGAAAAAGCAAAACATATGATGTAAAATACACAGTGTAAAAACAGATAATGTAGAGATAGTTACAACGGTTTTGCTTAGGTAGATATGGTTGTTGCAATGCTAATAAAGCTGTTTCTATGATGGTTGCTAGGGTAATCATGTTGGTTCATGGAAACTGACATAGATGCTTTATTTAAATGGTTGCTATGCTGATTGCTAGGTAGGTGGTGGTTTAATATAGTTGGCTGGAGGCATAGTTGATATCTGACAGTTGGAATGGCTAAACAGTTAAAGAGTTGAACAGTTTAAATAGTTAAATTACGTAATAGTGAATTATTGTAGTGAAGACTTTTATTTTGAAAAAGTTGTAGGCAGAGGAAACAGTTGGCAGGAGTCTTAGTTGATGACATTACATCACATTACATTACATTTAGCAGACACTTCTTGACCAAAGCGACTTACATATGTCAGCTATATTACAAGGGATCACATTGTCCCCGGAGCAACTTGGGGTTAAGTGCCTTGCTCAAGGGCACAACGGTGGAAGCCGGGAATTGAACCGACAACTTTCAGGCTACTGCACGCTAGCCCAGCTCCTTAACCACTGCCCAACTGACAGCTGGAATGGCTGAAAAGTTAAATAGTTGAATAGTTTAAATAGTTACAATATTTACTAATGAATTATTGTAGTGAGGACTTATTTTGAAAAAGTTGTGGGCAGAGGAAACAGTTGGCAGGAGTCATAGTTCAGTGACTACATTGAGTAATCTGTGGCGGGGCGCCACAAAATCAAAACCGCCCGCCACACATTAATGATCTATGTTGTACTATTTAAATTAAAGATAAGAAAATCATTTAATTTCTGCGCTTTTTACGCAAGCAGCCTTCCTTGCCCCGCCCTGCTCTCTCTCGTAACGAGCCGGCTGCCCCTCTTCTGAGTCTGCATGTGCATTTAACAAAACATGAACGATTGTTGAAGGATTGTTGTTGCCACATAGAAGCATTGCATTGAAGACGGCGGGCTAAATTTCTATTAAATCCACTTAGCACCGTGACTATGCTATTTGTTCAAAACTGCTGCATTAAAGCTAACTCTGCTAAGGTCTTATCACAACATAACTTAGTTTAGTCTCCTCAATGTACTAAGTTGTACAATCAAGCAGCATCTCAAAGCTAACGTTAGAATACTGTTTGGAAGTCGAGTTTAGCATGCTTACTTACAGCTGCTTGTCAATTTCGTTACTCATGCAGGGCTTATTTTATTGACTGACACCCGATGTAAATGGAAAAGTGTTTTCCAAGACTCAAAAGTGCTTGTCCCAAGGAGAAGTACGAACCTTTATTTTAACTAACTACATAGAAAACGTTATGAATTGCATCCACACATCAGCAGCCTTTTAACCGTGTTACAATTGCAAGGGTTCCCTTACGAACGTCTTAAAGTGACAGTCACTCAATTAGACCTATACACTACAAAGACAATCTTAAACCCCTTAACAACCCCAAAATTGTCCAAAACAGCATACCACCACAAATTCAACCGCTGACAACTTACCGTTGGAATGGCTGAAAGGTTAAATAGTTGAATAGTTTAAGTAGTTAAATTAGCGAGGACTTATTTTGAAACAGTTGTGGGCAGAGGAAACAGTTGGCGGGAGTCATAGTTGATGACAACTGACAGTTGGAATGGATGAATATTAAATAGTTGTAGTGAGAACTTTTATTTTGAAACAGTTATGGGTAGAGGAAACAGTTGAATAGGATCTGTAGTCTTAAGAGAGCCAGATTGTATGCTTAAAGCCTGAGACAAGTAGATAGTTTAAAAGCTGAATGTAGAATGTAGATAGTGTAATGGATGTTGATAGGCAGATTGTTTAATGGATGTTGCCTTATATAAATGCAGATTGTTTAATGAATGTGCCTTATATCCTTGTAGAATGAAGAGACACAGAGAGAGTTGGCCTAGTTTAGCAGAAAGCAGTTGATACAGGTGCAATCAGTTTAATTGGCTCTTTGAGGGGGCCTAATTGAGCAGCTGGCAGTTGATACAGGTGCAAATCAATTTAATTAGCCCTTTATGATGTAATAGTGCCAATGCAAAGTCTATGGGGAAAAATAAGCTCGTTTTTTGTTAATATCTCAAAAAGTATAAAGTTTACAAAAATGAAAAATGCATTGCTCAAGTGTCCTTTTCAAGAGCTACGTTACAAAGTTTGAACAAAGTTTCTACATTAAGCGATTGAAGCTGAATTAGACGCAGACATTTTGGTTAGAACAATAAGGAAGAAGACAACTTCAGATAACAGAACAGTGCATTTTTATGCACTGTAATAATAAAAGGAAGACGACGACTTCGGATAACACAACAGTGCATTTTCATGCACTGTAGTTAAGATAAGTCTTGTGTCGCTCTTTGCGCCACCTTGTGCTGGGTGCACGATAGGGACTTTAATGTACACACATGATTCTGAAACACTTCATGTACATACACATAGAACGTATTGAATTCAGAACCTATTTTCCAGTTCTCTGCCTTAATAGTAAATGCAATGCAGTCTATAGTTGAGAGGACTTGTCCCAACTTTCCCATAGCTTTTTAAAACACGTCCACCATTAAAGTAAAGGCCACCCAAGTCCTCAGGCAAACCCACCTCCTCCACCTGGCCGTCCTCTCCGCCATCTTTGTCCTTGTCCTCGTCTTCATCCTCGTCATACTCATCCTCCTCTTCCTCGTCCTCCTCCGAGGAGGTGTCCCCAGCACCGTCCACCTGGAGCATCATGGGAGGTTGTTGCTGGGCAGGCTGCTGTTGCTGTTGCTGCTGCGGCTGTTGCTGCTGTTGGGACTGAGCCTGCACCTGTGCAGCACTCACCTGGCCCGGCTGCGTCGTCATGGTTGCCGTCTGCATGACCTTCACAGGAGCGCCATGTTAGAGTATAAACAGGATTATGGGTGAACTGGACAACTAGACACGGTCCATTGGCCAGAACAACAAAACAATGTCAGGCTGACAACACTAATCTTTGAGGGGATTGATTAGCGACAGGCACAAAATTCAATCTATGGCCAAGTACAGAGTCTCACACAGAACTTTAATCCCAATAATACTATTGTGGTGCTAGTAAATAACACAAGATAGAAAGACAGGAAAGACAGACATAGAAATACAACATATAAAACAGTATGAAAGTATGAAAGATATAAACCAATACAAGAAATCACAGCAGTAGAGCAGAGAACATACATCCTTAGCTAAAATCTTCAGTGTTTGACCACTATTAACATGACAGATAGAGTTGTGTTTAAAGCATACCTGTGCATTCTGCTGTACTTTGTTCCCGGCGAGGACTATCTGTTGGGGCTGGATGATAACCCCTGTTTGTTGGGGGATGCCTCCTTGTAGTGGGGTAAGGACCTGCACAAGGAAACATGAGGTATGACATTAGACTGGTCCATAGCATTAAAGAGCTGCTGTAAACAACAAGCATAGTCAGCCCTACAGTGAAGCAAGGTCTTGCGCATTGAGAGTTGAGGTATGGACAAACCCACAAACACATAATTGCACATAACAGAGCTATTTTTACACAGGCAGCTCTAACACACTAGAGGTTTCCAAACCAAATGTAGTATTTCAAACCCATGTTTGTGTGGCTGGATGTAACGTTAGCTGTGTCGGAGTGGTGGGTACCTGCTGGATGACGGGGGCCTGCACTCCTGGCTGCATCTGAGGGAGAACCTGCTGCTGTAGCACCACCTGCTGTTGAGGCTGGATGATGTACTGAGCTCCGTTTGCCGCCCTCACCACCTGAAGGATCTGACCTGGTGAGGGATGGGAGTGGGTTTACATTTGGGTGATGTAGACTTAAAACCATCAGAATATTTCATGGTATTTCTGCAATACAATATGTCGATATAACAACAGTGGCATTCAACAGATTTTCTTCCCCACAAGAGACATATGCATACATCCTTGAGAGGCGAAAAAATACCTCATTAAACATTACACGCTGAGCAATTCTGATAATGCCACTTTCTCAGTTACCAATTTACAGAGCCAGGAGTATGTGTGAAGACTGAAGGCTTTGTCAAATAGTTTACTGGACTAGAATCGCACCGGCGCCCTTAATTATGAAATCAAAACAACCCTAGTCAAATTATTTCACCCTGCTCAAAACCTTAACACTCCCAAAACTAAAATTGTTTGTGTGTGTGTGTGTATATATATATATATATATATATATATATATATATATATATATATATATATACATATATATATATATAAAATACATTTAGCTTCAAACTATACAAAGGCCATTGATCCTTCTAGTCTTAGCATAATCCTATTAGTGCAAGGTGATCGTGATGTCTATACTGGGGACACCATGTTATATTAAGGCTGCAATTTCCTCATGTGTACCAGGCCATGGAGACCACAAACACAATACATGGGCACTACTGATACATCATCATCATCATCATCATCACACCCTGGTGAGTGTGAATTACCTTGACTGGTGATGAGCTGCTGATACGGTCCTACCCCTGTGGGCAAAGCCAGTGTGGCTGCGGTTGCAGCTGCACTCTGTAGAAAGGACAACGCAGACAAAAAAAACACACATATGAGCACATGAGCACATAGCAAGTGCTCCACTTTATGCTTACACATAAACCGCATGGGGTGAACAAATATAGATTGAGTTGGAGTGTGGCTGTGTTAACGGACATTATAAAACCAATAGGAGGTCTTCCTGTTCTACAGCTGACATGTAACTCATTAACAAATATATGAGTGTGTCTCTCTATTCATATAGAAAGGATTCTAGATGTCTATTCTGGATGTCAGAAAGTCTCTGACAATAATTAAGAGGGAACTCACATTAAATCATATACCCATTTATTTAGTTCAGCTCAGTATAAATTCATATAAATTCAAAGAAATGCAAGACTCAGAGGAAATCGGTAACTAACTGGCACATACATCAATGGCTACAACTAATGGAATATACAGCACCCTCCACATTTATTGGCACCCCTGGTAAAGGCCAGGACAAGAAGAGGTATACAAATGTCATCTTCCACAAGATCCACAATGAAAATAAACTATTTTTGCTGTTAGCTGATCATGACCTACTTTTAGGGTTTTGGCAGAGACATCCAGATTTGGGTTTAAAATGTCCAGTCATTTCATGGAGTTCATGATTCCATGAACCCAAATGAGGCTCCCAGGGCATTTGGATTAAAAAAAGTGTTTTTTTTTTCTTTCTTTTCTTCTAGACTATTTCTTTGCTATATATTGCAATTGGATTGGATAATCCAGGACATGGATTTCAGTATTGCTATGAGATGTATTTTTATTATTCCTTATTATTTTTATTTATTTTTTTGTTTGTTTATATTTGTTGATGGTGTGGGGATGACCCTTGCAAACAGATGTGGGTAACCAAATATGTTTACATCCCTCTACCCTCTGTGAAAAGTAGCCTAAGTGTTTTATAATGTTGATAGGCTAGATATCTGCTAACTATGAGCCATGAAACGGCAACATTATTATGTTCACTAACAGAGAAGTTTTTTTTTAACTGTTTAAATAGGCTATGTATCAGTGTGACTCGTTTTTTATGTGACCTGTCCCACCTCTTTGTATGACGTTTAGATGGGATGTTAGAATAATTGGACTCCACCCAGCCCTCTACAATGGCTATATATACCCTTACCCTGCATCTGTTCTGGTTTACACCTGACGAAGACCTGAGTGGTCGAAACGTTGTGCATCATCCACCATTAAACTGGGAGCTTTAGATACAGTGTGCGGATATCTCTTCTTGTATTAAAAAAAATGTCCCAGAATATCACAGCAAGGCTCAATGTTAACTTTTAAAAGTGGTTGTCAGTTTGGCAACCAGGCATGAGGTTTTGGTTGACAAAGCCAACCAAATGTGGTTGTCACAGGGGCAACCAGGGGTGACAAACTGGTTGCCACTTGTAACAATTTGGCAGCCGTTAATGTGGAGCCCTGCATAGACTCTCCACCAAACTTACATTTAGGAATGGGGTTCTTCTTCAGTATGGTTATTATTCTATTTACGCCAAACCCACCTTGAATGGGTGTTGGCAAACAGCTTAATTTCCATCTTACCATAGAACAAGATTCCAGGCAAAGTCCCAGTAGCATTTATCAACTTTGTTTGTTTGTTTTGTAGTTGAATGACAAGAAAGTAGTGCTGCCACTAACGACTAATTTTCTAACGACTAATCTTTTGACTAATTTTTCGATAAAGTCGACTAATCTAAACGACTAATTTTTTAAAAAATCAAGTGTTTGTTATTTTGTTGTGTCCGTTTTATTTTGAACTCAACTATAGGGAAAGCGTAAAATATATCACCCTACTTTTGTTAGAGTAAGTCAACTGTTGAAAAACATTATGTATTAAAAAAAAACACCCATTTAAAATGCTACCTTCAGATCTGATGTCAGACCTTTGATAGACTTTATTTGTATGCCAGTGTTGCCATGGACATGTGCTGTTTTTATGGAAGTTGCATAAATCCACATTGTTCTATTAAATGTAGTTTCATAATTAAATAGCCTTCCAATAGGTTGAATTGGAGCTTTGCTACCAACGTTTTCAAGTGGTTTCAGTTTCTCTTGCCCATTGAATGAACGCTCATAGCACCATTTAATTGTATGCCTCTATGTTTGATGACACCAAATTAGCGAGTATTTCCTACTTTTTGCAGAAGCGGTTTCTTGATCAATTGCGCAGCAAATTATCAGATGAAGCCCCGGGAATAATTTCGCTCCGCAGCTCTGGACCAGCAGTGTCCACGTTATGGCCGGTGCTGGACCGCGCGGCCCATAGTTTGAGAAACGCTGGACTTTGAAAGGCGACAGGAGTTGAGGACTTTGCAAATGAGCCTAACATCAGCATGTTCAAAGCAAGTAGGCTACAAGCACTTTGCGCGTCTTACCACATAGGTAAGATTTATCAGTTGGCTTGAACGCTAAAAAAAATATGCGTCGTGACTTATTGACCACGCAAATGACGCACACCTTGATTGTTGACATCACGAGCGGCGGCATGTTCGTTTTAACGTTTTTTTTTTTGTATGAATGAATTACAGTAATGACACGCCGTTGCGTTGTCAACGTGAGACACTCCTCACTTAATTTATTTCAATTTCCACAATACTATATTAGTCAGAGTTTGGACTAGCTCAACCTACTAGCTTAGCTCCCCCCACTTAGCTCTGCCTAAGAATGAATTGCGCTGAAAGCAGGCAGGCGCGCAGCTTTGCTGCTGGCGACAGTTTGCGTGCATAGCGGGGTTTAAAACTGCCAAAGTCTTAGTAGCCTGTTTAACATCCAAAGACAGTCATTGTACAAGAGTTAATAACATAGAGTTAATATAACATTACAGTGAGCTGTTTGAGACCAAAAATAAATAGGCGGTCAATAGTAAAACGACTTTTCGACTAAAAAAATTGCCGTCGACTAATTTTCATGGTCGATTAGGTCAACTAATCGCGGCAGCACTACAAGAAAGCCTATTAAATGGAGGTCACTTCACTTTTTTCAATCCTTTGATACTTTTATCTGTACGTTTCCAACAGCGATTTTTAGCAAGAGAGACATGGGTCCATTTCCAGACGAGTTTGTAATAGTTCCATTGTACCTTCTAAATTTTTGTAACACTAATATAGGGGCATTTCAGGAACCCATTTCCTGACTTAAAGTCAATACACTTTCCCTTATTCAAGTTGTGTATTCTCGTCTTTCCCATGGTGAAGAATGACTAGGGCGTTTGACCTCTGTGTGACTATTTGTACGCCTTAATGAAACAGGTCAGTACTGATTATTTTAAAAGAAGAGCAGTAACCAATATAAATGGAAAAACTAAATGGAAAAAATAAACGGGAAAAAGTTTACTTTTCATTTTGTTCCTAAGATGTATGGCACATTTGTTAACATTATGATCTTTTTATGACTTATCCTCAGTGTTTTCATTGTCACCAAGATAACATTTTTGCTCGTCTTTACCAAGAGTGCCAATAAATGTAGAGGGCGCTGTACTTTGTCACACGTTCAAA
>NC_063196.1:20225391-20242891 GCF_017589495.1 Alosa alosa
GGCACTAGCCCAGCGAAGGATCGTGTAAACCCCCATCCCCAGAAACCAGTTTCAAACCAAGCTTGCGCTGATATGATGCATGATCACTGATCAAATTGCTATTTTCTGACAGGATGAGTACAACCATGCAGGTTCTCTGAATCTCAAGCTCTTTAGCCTAGCATCTTAATGCTGTATTCACAGCACGGTGAATGACAAATGGTGACAAAATGCTGTTGTTTATGAATTCATAGCCTGGTTATTTATTAGGGACTACATCACATTTTATATGTTATTATGATAACTCGCATCGCATTACCATGGGGTTACTGTGTAGGTAATGCTACGGTTAACTTAACATGCCCACCATTACACTGGAGAGATGTTAGAAAACGTTTAAACTTTTTTTTTAATCTCCCGAGACGCTAGCTACTTAAGGTAGTTCACTCATTGTCTCAGATCAGTGAAGAACTACCAGAGAAAACGTTGGGGAGAAAACTCAAACAAGTTAATGTTAGACCTAGACTAGCTGTGTTACAGTTTCTCGTTGCAAAATTAAAATCTCCATGCGCTTTTGTAGGCTACACGCAGTCTCAAAAACACTGTTTACAGCTCTTGAGTCACGTACTAGGTCATTTTTTTTATAACGATAATTTAGATAGGCCTAGGTTACATTTATGGGGAGGGTGCTATTGTGTTTTCTAAAGAATCTCCCGTCTTGGTTTTGTACAGAAATTAATATTGACACATACGTAAAAGGAAAAAAAAGGTCACCTTCCGATATTTAGCAGGCTACGGTCTGGAATTTAATTTAATATTGTTGTAATGGTAGGATAACTACACAGTTTACACAATAATTACACTGTGTTATAAATATTGTATTTCAATGCATTTATTGTCTGTCAATTACCCAAAATTGTGGCTCTGTCTCTCATTGAACAGTAGCTTATTTAATGCATTTAATCCATTGTCAATAACTTCCGGGAACTTTTTGAAGTTTACATGAACCACGTGACCTTACCGAATTTTGAACACCGATTGTCGCAACTCTACCTTTATATGGCTCTGGGTGGCGCTATACATGAAATAAGTGGTAATGTGATGGGTTGACATGGCCACTTAAGACGAACATACAAAAAAAAGGTGGTCCTCCTAGGCCCTACGGTTCTCGAGATATTCACAGAAAACTGTCTCCGGCCACCTACAGGCCAGTTGGTGTATAGTAACATATATTAATTTATTGTTTGGCCCCCCATGAACGGAATTCCACAAAACTTGGCATGCATTCAGAGGGTGTCATAATGATCCTACTATGTTAGGTCACAGATACCTGCGATTACAACACCTCATTTTTACTTTTTTGTGTTTAACTAGGTGGCGCTATACATGAAATGAGTGGTTATGGAATGGGTTGACATGGCCCCTTGAGATCAACTTACAAAAAAAAAGGTGGTCCACAGAAAACTGTGTCTGCCCTACCCTCCTTTCGGGGGGTCCAGTCCAGCAGGGGGGCTACAGATCAAAACGAAAAACGATGGTTCCATGCTATCCATGTGGGGCTACATGCCCACCAAGTTTCGTGTACCCCGGTCTTTCAGTGTCCCGGGAATCCTTGACGGAAATTTGGGCATGCGAAAAAGGAAAAAATAAAAAAATAAAAAAATCTGACTAAACCTATATGACCGCCGCTTCGCTGCGCGGCGGTCATAATAAAAATAAAGGAAAAATATTTGGTTGTTTCATTGATTTCAAAAAAGCCTTTGAGTTTGGCATGATGGTCTCATTAAAACTAATTGAAAATGGCATTGGAGGAAAACCTTATGACATCATCAAAGATATGTACAACAACAACAGGTGTTGTGTGAAAATCCATGACAAAAGAACGAAATACTTGAACAGGTTAAAGGAGTTCGACAAGGTTGCAGTTTAAGCCCAACACTATTCAACTTATACATTAATGATCTTGCAACAGACATTGAGAAATCTAAATATCTAGGACTCACAATACAGGGGAGGGAAATTAAATGACTCTTATTCGCCGATGACTTGCTACTGCGATCATCAAGTGAGGAGGGTTTACAAGAGAGCCCAATTCTAGAAAACTATTCTCAAACCTGGAACCTCCCAATAAATATAGATAAATCCAAGGTAATGATATTTGGGAAAAAAGCTCGCTCTAAAGGGAGCAAAAACGACTTCACCCCTTGGTGAGATAAGCTGTCAGGTGACAAACTATAATTACTTGGGCCTGACAATTTCATCATCAGGAAGTTTTGATTTGGCAATAAAAGACTTAACCGATAAAGCACGTAAAGCCTACTACTCAATTTAAAAAAAATAAAAAAAAAAATAAAAAAATCGGTATACCAACTCAACCCTCCAGTCAGATTGTGGCTGAAAATGTTTAACTCTGTCATCAAGCCCATTATTTTGTATGGGAGTGAGATTTGGGGCACCAAGTACCAATTCAATTATGATGCATGGGACAAAAGCCCAATTGAAATATTTCATCTTGAAGTCTGCAAAAACATCCTAGGAGTACACAGACATGCATCAAATCTTGCTTGCAGGGCAGAACTTGGCCGATTTCCTCTTTTAACCGATATACAGAAAAGCGCATCCAAATTTTATTATCATTTACTTTTTTTCCAACACCAATGCATGTCATTATAGTACCCTTCTACGAAGACGAAAACACCCAGAGAGTGATCCCTTTCAATACCTAAGAGCAAAATATGACCGAAATGTAATGGAAATTATGCAGGTAAAACTGAAACTCATTGAAAAAACTACACAAGATGAGTACTATGAATATTGGCTAAACAATATTGAACAATCCAACAAATTGAAATGTTTCCAAAAAATCTAAACCAATTATGA
The DNA here is from genome assembly GCF_017589495.1 of Alosa alosa. Lineage (NCBI taxonomy): Eukaryota > Metazoa > Chordata > Actinopteri > Clupeiformes > Clupeidae > Alosa > Alosa alosa. The sequence continues at coordinate 20,228,251 of NC_063196.1, forward strand.
ATTTGCATCTTATTTAAAAGAAATTACAGAGTACAATCAAAGAAAATTACTAACATCTTATAGATTAAATGAACACTCCCTGGCCTTAGAAATGGGAAGACGCAGGCAAACCTGGCTTCCCTGGGAGGAAAGGCTGTGTTTGCAGTGCAGTGAGGGAGTAGTAGAAGATGAAAAACACTTCCTCACTGAATGCAGTAAATTCAGCACAGCCAGGAACCAATATTTCCTTCAATTCAGCCAAATTATACCTCAATTTGAACTATTAGAAAATGTAGACAAGCTCCCATACTTGTTGGGAGAGCATACAAGTTGTGTAAAACTAGCTGCACAGTACCTGTTAACATGTCATAAATCGAGGAAGTGAGTGACCCATATTGATTTATATCAGTGGTCCCCAAACTTTTTCTTCCGAGGGCCAGCTTCCTATGCCTGGCTGTAAGAGAGGGCCAGAGACTCGGAGTATATCAGTAACCATAGATAGCTTAGCGCTGTGAACCAACAGCAGTCTACCTTAGTTGAATATTCCATTCCATTTAATCTATAGGCTATTGCAATTTAATGCCATTGTTAGCGGTGTTTATATTGCCATCATGCCATATCAGTGTAAAATGTAAATAATACTAATAAAAAGACTTTTGCATTCCCAAAAGTATTAGCAGGTAGTCCCAAAAGTGTATTTCATTAAAAATGTGTGAACTCTGAAAATTTAAAGTTCTCAAACTATGAGAATTTTTTTGAAGTGCTGAAGTGGTCTGAAATGACCACCATTCTAGCCGTGGCCTACTGGTTAGCGCTTCGGACTTGTAACCGAAGGGTTGCCGGTTCGAACCCCGACCAGTAGGCACGGCTGAAGTGCCCTTGAGCACTTCAGCCGTGGCACCTAAGGCACCTAACCCCTCACTGCTCCCAGAGCGCCGCTGTTGTTGCAGGCAGCTCACTGCGCCGGGATTAGTGTGTGCTTCACCTCACTGTGTGTTCACTGTGTGCTGAGTGTGTTTCACTAATTCACGGATTGGGATAAATGCAGAGACCAAATTTCCCTCACGGGATCAAAAGAGTATATATACACTTATACATTCTAACTTTCACTCACCTGAACTTGTGAACATTGTATGAACATTTGAACAAATAAAAATAATTATCCCAGAAAGTCCCAGAAATATATGTCTTGAATATAAGTTAGCTAGTTATTAACAATTCATTAATAAACTTTTAGAATACTTTGAGCACTGATGCAGTCAGCATAGGCCTCTTACATTGTTTGCAGATAGGCCTACATTTCATTCCGTTTTTGATGGCAAACGCGAAACAGCGCCAAAACAACCACCAGTGGACAAAACGAGTATTACATGTGTACTGTTAAGACTCGCCATAGAGAATGAATGGGGGAAATTGCGGAGGTTATAGTTTGACGATGTCGTACTCCCGTGCGGGCCGGTTGCTATATACACCACGGACATGTTTTGGGGGGCCACCCAAAATGAGGTGGCGGGCCGTAGTTTGGGGACCACTGATTTATATCAATAATCAATACCCATGATAGCACATTGATAAACATACAGTATAGTATGTATAGTAATACTGCATCATTATACATTCCATTTATTATTCTCTCTTTTTAATTATCATTGTTATTATTATTATATTTGTATTTTTTAAACAGATATTGTATCTGTTGTTTTGTTATACGTTTGCTTTGGCAACACTGCTTCATTGAGCAATGCCAATAAAGCTCCATTGAAATTGAAAATTGAGAGAGAGAGAGAGAGAGAGAGAGAGAGAGAGAGAGAGAGAGAGAGAGAGAGAGAGAGAGAGAGAGAGAGAGAGAGAGAGAGAGAGAGAGAGAGAGAGAGAGAGAGAGAATGCAAGATGTGTTTTGAGCTGGAAACTTGCTCCCTAATCCTGTCTGAGAACCACGGCTCTTGCTAATCGATTTCCTGGGCCCCTCCTCCACCCATCTGTCCCCAAGATGCCCAGCTGGACGGCACTGTCACGCCAACAGCCCCCTCCTGCGCCCTCCAAGAACGAGACAGCAAGGGAGGACCGCTAGCCATTACTACAGAAGAGCAAACGGTCTGCCAAACCATCGTCATCTGGTCATGTTACAGTTACGTCAACCCCTGACTCACCATTCCCGTTGCATTCATGGCCTGGAGGATCTTGGGATCCTGAACGATGACTTGCTGCTGTGGAGCTGTGGACAGCAGGGGAGGTAGTGATGAAGAGGGTTGAAGAGGCGGAGGGGTTTTTCATGCACACACACACATAGCTACACCCTTGATGCATCAACAATTCAGAAAATTAGGCCTAATTTAACAATCTAATGGCCAAAATGGACAGTGTTGAGAGATGATGTGGGCAGGAAAAACTAATGAAAGCACAGTTTTCCATTAAATAAAGGAAGCAGTCACTCACAGGTAATTATTTTTTAAAAAGGCTGTCTGGCTTTTCAATAAAAAAATACAATTTCACTCCTTATTTAAAGCGCAACTCTCGCCAAAATGCATCCTAGGGTGTTTTTGTGAATGTACCCGAGTCAAACTTTTGTTTAAAAGCATAATTACGTCCGAATGTTACTTGGTTTTTCTGCTCGCCGCCATCTTGCCAGTCAAGGAGTGAGTTGTCCAAAACCTTTCTTTTTAGTAAATTATGTGTACACAAACAATGTTCTCAATGCTCATGTTCATGTGTAGACACTGTTCATGTGATGACACTTCAATCAAAGTTTCATGTTGTGTCGAGCCTTCTTAGCGTTTTAAAAATAGTGATTTTGACACGATCATGTATCAAAATAGTAGTGCCCCTAGGATTCCCATTCAAAAGGCCATTTCACCCAAAAATGGCAACGTGGACAAGCTTAAAATGGGCGCTTCGGACGTAATTATGCTTTTAAACGAAAGTTGGATTTGCATTTTGGCGAGCATTTCTTGCTAAAATCACCCTACATGACTCACGTCAGATAACTGTAGTGTTCGCAATACACAACATCAGTTTTTGTGATCACTTTAACCCTTAAAGGTGTAGGTTTTTGAACATTCTAAGTTCCGCAACAATTAAAGGTTCTAAAATTCTATGTTGAATTCAATGAACCCAGATATTCTTTAGAATGTTAATTTCCCAACATTCCCGTCACACCGGTGTGACGGTATTCCTTTAAGGGTTAAACCCAAAACTGCACAGTCACAGACTAGTCAAAGACTATAATTTTGCAAGGACTAGGGATTGCAACTAGAAGACTGAAGACTGCAACTATATTCCTTTAAATTATTTTCCATCGCGCACTAGATATCAAAAGAAACTCAAACGATAGCCTACTCATATCAAAGTCATATTTTCGTGTTTCTGCAGCATTGTTTAATGTATGACATCCCTAACTGATATAGAGTTGATCTGTCACATGGAATAACGGACTAATAATTTGATATTTAGTTTCTTATAAATTATCATATTCATGGGTTTCATCAGGTCCCTTGCCACAGGTGTATAAAATCAAGCACCTAGATTATGAATGCAGACTGCATAGTGCTTGATTAAAGCACCTGTGGCAAGGGACCTGATGAAACCCATGAATAGGCTACAGCTGTTGCCTACTTTGCCCCTTCCTGTTTGGTGTTGGAGTGAGTTCACTATTAGGGCTGAACAATTAATTGCATTTGTGTGTCCCCTCACCCTGCTGCTGTGGGGGCAGGATGACCTGGTGCTGGGTCTGGGTCTGCTGTTGGCTCTGTTGGACTTGCTGAGCTTGTTGCTGCTGCTGCGCCTGCAGGGCTTGCTGCTCCTCAGTGTGGAAGCCCTCCACTGCCTTTGACTGCATCAGCTTATTCTCCCAAAGCTGCGACCAGAGCATGAGGATGAATAATTGAACAATTCGGTGTGAGTGAGTTAGTGTGCGAGGGAGACGGGGACTGATCGCAAGTTAGTTTTGGTGCAGCACTTTAAGGAACTTCTTCCACCCAGCCACTGCAGCCTCTCCACTGCTCATCATCAAGGCTGTGAGTTACCATAATGGCTATGGAAAGTGTGTCATATTTCAGTGACCTGTCCATGAAATTGCAGAGCAGGCTCTAGGTTGCAGTTGCCAGACCCCAATATTGGCAAGTGTACTTTCCCTTACATATGAAACTAAATATTATACTTAAGGTGACGATACATGGGACAACCTTTTGAGCAATGTTGCTGGACAACCATATAACCAGTCCAATGTGTTAATCATAAAAATGTTCCTACTATTGATTAAAGTAAGGCAATGCTAAGAGATCACTGGTAATTCATTTGAACAAAACTCAAGAACACTGACCAACAAAACTGCTCAAAAAATTGCCTTGCACATCAGCTCTTCTCTGTTTGCATTTCATAATGTAAAACTATATGATACAAAATAAATGCACCGAGCAAACACTATATTATAACAATTTTTTTTTACCGTTCTGAGCTCCATAAGTACTTGTTCATCCACACCCTCATCCAGAAAGAGTTCCCGTACTTCATTGATGACATCATCAATCACAGACCTGTACAGTTTAGGCTAGGGCATAGAATAAAAGAACATTCCACAGAGTCAACTGTTAGGCTGAGCATATAGACAAAGCTAAAAAAAAGAGTAGTACATAATCAATCAGAGTCAACTGACACATAAATACCAGTGTGACCTATGCAATGGCAGATGGGACTTGTAAGGACGGCATGGGAGAACTGTTAAAAGTTCTTCATTACAATTTGCTAAGTGTAGTTCTCAGCTATTAAGTTAGCTGTGGTGTGTTAACCATTATGACATACACTAGGGTTACGAAAACTGACACAGAATGACAGATAGAGCAGAACATAAAAGAACATGTAGCCTACACCGCTTTTATTTGCTGTAGGCATTTCTCAGTAAACAAGTTTGTGGACAATAAGAAAGTGGTTTTGAGTAAACGTGTTACAGTTAATGACCATGTCTACATCAAATGGTTGTCGTGGTAACATGAACAATGTAGTTCAGAACGTACGCCAGCAGCTACAAAACACCACATTTCCAAAGAGAACTCGGACGGACTAGTTTTTCTGGTGTCTTTGTGACTTCCCTTTTTGAGCCAATATCTTATTACATGTCCGAGCCGACCTAGCAACATTAAACACGAGTCGGTTGCTTAAAAGCTCTTGAGCGCAACGATGGCAAACGAGACCAACCCGCGTAAAGGCACTCATTTTATTGTTCCACCTTTTGAACTAGGCTAGCTACTTTGTTGCGAACACCAGAAGCTACCTCAGCCACGGGAAATACTACTAAAAAAAAACCGTTACTGCGACGCCATAAAAGGCTCCCTAAAGCCCGCACCGCTAGTCCGGAGCAGAAAATGGTCACCTAAATAACGACAGAGGCCACTAGCCTTGTCGTGTCCGCGGCATGGACCTCCCTCTCCCAGTCTGTCTGCTCACTATTTAAAGCGCAGTCTGGTGTTTATATGTAGTGCCGGTGACGTAGCGTTGAGTAGCACCTTCCCATCCCGGGCAGTCTATATTAGAGAGCCGATATGGCTGTATAAAACCAAGCGGTGGAAAGGAGGTGGGTCAGAAGCGCCTAGAGAGTGGAGGGATGGGAGCCATTACGACGAAACGTTTCCACGCACGCCACAAGGGTGTCGAGACATTTTGGATTTCACTGCACGACCTAGTTCTCATTATTTTGTTCAGTGCCATGTTATGTTTGTTTTCTTTTTTAATAGCACGAGGGGGTGAATGTGAAGTGCATTACTGTGGACGCACAACATGAAGAGGGTTTCAAGCTATTCAGCTGTATTCAAGGAAAGGTGGAGAAATTGAAAGACACGGAGATGAAATGAGCTTTGTAGCCAAGCTAAATTTATCAGGAATAGTAGCACTGCCAGCAGAGTGGAATTTTGTGGAAACGGGCTTAGGAAACTGCGCTTCAGATGAGAAGGTGCTTTCCAACTGGAACGCGAAGGCTGTCTGGCTGGCTAACAGCTAGAACTAGCTAGCCAGCTAACATCAACTGGCTAGTAAGCTAGTGACACAGCAATCACCACGTCAATACATTTACTACACTCTGCCTTGATATCCAGAGACTATAATTAACATAACTGATGGCTCATAATGGTCAACATCACGCTAAACAGTTAGGGGGGAGAAATCCCAACAAGTTGGGACATTTCCGTTCACGGTAGTTGACAGCTAACGTTAATCCACAGAACAACGTGGGGGAAACTTACCATTACGTTAGTAAGAAAACCATATCTAAGATTTAAGCAAGAAGGTTACGTTCAACCTTGCTTTGCCAAAATTTGTTGAAATAGTTGAAACGATATTCCAGCTTCACAATCTGTCACCAAAGCACTTAATAACCCACTAACGTTAACCACTTTTCCTCTAAAAATCATTGCTACTAGCTAATCAATTTGCGTCCCCAGTACGCCATGACCAGCTTGCTGCCAGCTGTAACGCAACGTTAACTACAAGGACTGTGTGGTTTCAAAATAGGTTAGCGAAGGTAAAATGGCCGATTGTGATGGCTACCACTTTTATTAAAACCAACTTCAAGAGGGTTTGACAAACTGCAATCGTATTTCACTGATTTGATTCAACACCAAAGCGATGGCTGAAAAGACACCATTTGCCATTGCACAGCTAGCTAGTCTCACTGACTGCCTAGTGTCTACACTTGTCTTAGATTGATCCTTACCACTGGGTTCGAGTTAGCCGAGCTCGCCATTACTAGCGTTGTGTATAATCACACGAAAACAAGCGAGGACAAAGAGCAAAAGCAAAAAAAATACTCTAAAACATTGAAGTGACTATTTTAAAAGTAGCCGGTATAACTTTTACAAATAAAACACAGATGTTTACGGTCTTATGCACAGTTCCAGGGCTGCACCTTCCCAGCCGTCCTCTCCCCGTCGTTGTCCTCCTTTATATACTGAGCGATGGAGCTGCGAATGCGCGAGACATAGGGCTGGGTCAATCCGGTCATACCGCAAATTATCGCGGGATTTATTCCTTTGCGCATGTCATCTGAAAGAGGCAGAGAGGAGGTTATTGGGAAATGCAGTTTCCATTTTATTAGTTTAAATGTGTTTATTTACAAGCTGCCTTGCCTCGCATTCTCTACACGTGTGAAAGAAACGTGTAGAGCCTACAATCTAAGTCTATGATTGGTAGGATATTGCTAACGATACCTGCATCTGAAGATTTAGCTCATTTTAAATTGATTATAGCCTAGGCTATACGTGCAATAATTCTGTCAGAAATCATTAAACCTAGGCCTTTTCAGTTTATAACTATCTTAAACTTGACTGGGCACAGTAGCTCAGGTTATAAGAATGTGCACATACAATTGCAAAATAAATAAATAAAATAGAAAAACACCTGTTTTCTCCTACTAGGCTACTGGATCCATTGGCTTTAAGTCGCTCTTCAAAACTTAAATCAGGCAAAGCCTAAATTACGCCAATGGGCTCTCAAATGAACATGTCATTTTATGTTTAAATGGTTAACCACTGAGGGGCGCTAGGAGTACACATGGTATGGTTCTGATTTTATCCCTACACCCAAAGTGCTGCTAAGCCTAGAAAAAAAGACTATTAAGGGCTAATCCTTGATACCTAACAGAGATGGTATTCAGGAATATGCTGGTCCAACTAAAGAATTGCAGTCAAAATCAACCTCTTGAACCCCCCGAACAGGTCTCTGCAGGGGACTGAAGAAGGGGATATGGAAAATGGTGGTATAAGAAACTGAAGTTAGACAAGTGGTCGTCTTTTAGTCTAATAAGCAGACAATCCTTGTTCATGGTTATCACAAACACATAAATGACCCATTTTTGAATATTAGGCCATACTGAATTTTTCAATAGCCTGGTTTAGAACTTGGTGATTATAGCAAATTAGTTAACTAAATAGCTTATATTTTAAGTCAATAATTAATGTTGATATGTTGTGTCCTATTAAAGCTATTATTTTGATCTGTAATATTTACTTTTCATCTTAATATTTCTTCAAGATTCATTAATTAAGACATTGAAATATGTCCTTTGAAGTCAAAATTTCTCAATTAAATTTAATGAAAGGCTGGACATAATCCAGTTCATGGTATTTAAAAATCTCACACATTTCCAAACCATGTGTGATGGAAGCTTACTGTGAAGCTGGAATGACTATACCAGTAACAGCTAAATGAAAACTGACAAAGCACCTTGCCTCCACCACCATCACCATGGAAACTTGTCTCAGTGGACAAAGTGGGGAGGGGGTGATCTAAATTTCAGAGCTTGGTTCTCACTCCATCATTAAGCAGTTTTGCAGTCTTTAGTCTGGCTAATAAAGCATTCATTGCTTATCAGAGTGTAAGACATGGTAAGACGTGGTTATATATTATGATTGTGTGATGTTAAACTGCCCATTTGATAAAAAAAAAAACATAGGCTGAAATTACTTATTGCTTATAATTATGCTATTTCTCAGTTTTGTTATCACTTAAAAAAACCTTTGAATATGAGTTTAAGATGCCACAGTGATCGACATTCCATCATTGTTTGTGAGCAGTAACTCACCGTAGTTTTTGATATCATTGTTGAATGATACGGATTGCCTTGTGTAAATCCCTTGCATAAAAACTGAAAAAGTCAGAGTGCTGGCATCTTAATGGAATGATGGAAGCCATAAACATATCAAGTGAGCAATGTCTGAGCTTTTTCCTCCTCTGTAGTTGCATAGCAACAGAACAGTCTCCGGTGGTGGGCCATGAGAGCATGGATGTAGTGGCTTGTGATTAAGTCTGTCTTGCCTTTTAATTATGAATGGGCTTCTGGGGCACAACATTCCAAAATGGCAACAAGAAAACATGACAGTGTCTTGCTCTGGTATAGCTTGTTTGACACTGAAAACCTATGAATTCCATAGCTCACAAATACCTAAGCACTGAACAGATCAGTTCATTGACCAAAATCAGCCTATATATAAAACACAACACACCAACTAATCCACTCTTCAAACTCATTTTTTTTTATTATTGCAACTGGAAGACAATACATTACATAAACATTATTGTAAGTATCTGGATAAAAAAAAGGAAGAAACATAACATTTATTGTCACATAAAAGACAAGTGTGATATTTACAAGCAGTTATGATATATTTCTAGACTGTTCTTTGGCAATGTGATTGCACATAGTGGAAAGGATGTGCTACCTCCATTCTGAACTAGCCTTAGAGTGCCTTATGTTTTTGTATTTGCTTCCTCTAAGGTGGAGCCCATCCTAAGCATTCACCAGATTGGCAGTGACCAAAACAACAAATAAACTGTATTTTTTTATACACAGGAGTTTGGCAAATTGGATACAATTGAAGAATCTAATTTTCTGGATATTTGAGGCAGTGAAATTTACTTCCATCTTCCAACGTCACGCTTTCTAAACTTCACCCTCCCTTTTTCTCAACAATGACCCAGATCAAACTGCAGACGTTCCCCTTTAAAGAGCAAAATCCCACTGTCAACTTTGGTGTCCATACAGATAAGTGCCTGAATTGACAGCGTGATCATGCTGATTTCAAGTGTCATAACAAACTTGACAGGAAATGACTGTGTGCAAAGACACCCAAGGCAGAGACAATCTGACCCTAACATTCTGTCAGCACCCTCAATCCCCACAGCCACAGACAAGTAATGCAACCAGACTGGGTTAAGTGTATATTTTACAACGCAAACTGAATTGCTGTGTTTCTCCACATTGTTGTATGTCTTTTTTAAGGAAACACCCAAACTGAGTGTATTTTTGATGGACCGAAATTGACTGGATATCACTGAAACCACACTACCTGACCACCAAAACATTCCTCTAAAGTTTTCACCTTTATGTGCAACTAGAATGACACAACAAATTATAACATCTTTTTTTGTACAGCTGCATGTATTGTTGTAATAGCCTCAAGGTAAACGCGCAACATATCAGGGGTGTACAGATATATCTTGCACACTCTAATTCACATTCCATATTTGCTGATTATGTTTGAAACTAGTTGTACATCATCCACTTTGTACGTACTGGAAAATTGCTTCAGTGACATATTAAATATGTAGCATAGCTTTAACCTGATCACTAAATTCGACACGGTGATGTTTTTATACACAAGCACACCACCCTATGTTGTGAATGTCAGCACAACTGTTGCTTGTTTGTCAAACTCTTAAACTGCTATTTATGCAGTCAGTATATAAGTGAGCCATTTGAGGAGGAAGTTTTGTGACATACACACATTTACAGCAAACAAACATAGTAAAACACTTTTATAAATTAGAAATTCAAAGATGTCTCTTTAAAAAAAACACTGGTCAAAGACACCCAAATATATATAAGGCAGGCACAAAGTTAAAGGGTGTACAAAGTGGACACACACACACACACACACACACACACACACACACACACACACACACACACACATTTTATGTGTATAACATTTATACACATACTGTGTGACTCAAGTAGGAGAGAGGGCTCTGTTTTAGCACACTGAAAACAGAGCCTCTTACATTTCTGACAAGGAGTGTTATTGGTAAGTGCCTGCTTTAAAGGAGTGTTATTGGTAAGTGCCTGCTTTAAAGGAGAAATTGTTCACTTGATGACAAGAAAAAAGTAAAACGCATATAAGAACTGAGGAAGCCTCTGTATAGGATTCATAGTTATATGAAAATAAGTCATGCTTCATGCTAAATACATTATTATCTTACATGGTTTGAAAAAAAAATACTTTTTCAATCTTATTTACAGGTGCCCATGCATTGCAACTCAGAAAACCCCATAGGCCAAACTGCCTTACCTTACGAAAAAGAAAAGACAAGAAACATTTTCTAACTTTGTACAATGTTCAGTGTTGTCCAGAAAGGACAAAAATTGCTTAGTTTGTTTTGAGGACTAGAAATAAAATCAAAGTGACCAACCAAACAGTCCAACACAACGATATTGTAACATGATAAGTAGGCTTTAGTGTCACTTATCATTCAATCTGAGTGTTTGACTTGATCACAGACATAAAGATGGGAATAATCTACACAAGATGTGATGAAATTATATTAATATTGCCTCTGACCCCATGCATTCTGCTCACAACTACACAGCCATATACACACATTATTTCCTGCACTGAGACACTGAGCTCATTTGCACCAATGAAAAGACTTGGAAAGTATTGAGACTCGACCCTTGACAATACGGACATTGTCCTTTAAACACAATGCACTGGACCTAATTTCTTATGGGAATTTCCAATGTAGCTATAGGTTCTGTTATAGTCATCTGCACTAATTCTGTGATCTTAACAGCACATGGTAGCATGTTATTATCTATCTGTGTCTTCTTCCTGTAGTATTTTTGTCTTTGGCACTCCTGTTTGAGCAGCAAGTAACATCTGTAAATATAGTGTTCCTGTCTAAATAACCGGTTGGGTGAATTGCTACAACTTTGCCAGTTGCTGTGTTTCTCAGCTTCTGCTCAGAGCCTGAATAACATTTATGACCTAATTCATATAGACACAAAGCAGGATTTCTAAATGATGACATCCACAATATGGCTTTTATCCTCTTGCAGAGACAAATGTAAAACATAAACACACACATACACACACACACACAAACACATGCACACATACTAATACACACACACACACACACACACACACACACACTTACATGTTCAGGCATACATTCAGACCTATTTCACTCAAACTTGTACACACGTATGATAATATATTGTATAAAATAGAATTTAAAAACAAAAAAGGGAAACAGTGATTTTTTCTCGAATATTGCCACAAAGTAGAATTGACCTGATATCCTGGAAATAAAAATAAACAAAAACTTTTAAAATCTGTCAGAGAAAGAAAAATGCTCTCTCCTTTTTTGACCTCCATGTATTACTTTTGTTTTCTGTTTTTTTTTAACTATTCCTTTTTTTGCTTTTTTGTGTTTGCTAGTTCCTCTGAGCCTCCTTATCCTTCTGCTCCTTCTGGCCTTTGGCTGTGCGGTTGGTGATGTTGTTGAGGCAGGAGCGCACTCCGGCCAGGTGTAGTAGTGACCCTGCCGCCTCCTTCATCTCCTCGTCGTCGCTGTCGGGCGGCTTTTCCGCAGCGCGCCTCTTCTTCAGCGGCAGCGTGTCGCCGGGCGTCCGCGGTTGGCGACCTTTGACCCAAAGCACCCTCCTTCTCAGTGCCGCCTGTTGATGCTGCAGCTGCTGGGAGGAGGAGGTGATGCCCCCGTCCAGAGGAATGTCCTGAGGCTCCTGCTTGACCTCCTGCTTGACCTCTACCGTTTCCCCGGCGTCCATGACCTTCACTTTGATGATGTCGTCTCGACTGGACTCGAGGGAGGAGGAGGAGGAGGAGGAGGACGGAGAGATGCCCTGGTGCTCGGGCGACTGGGCCGACTTGGCGCTGCTGTAGGTGTGGTCCTCCTGCGCGTCCGAGTCACTGGTCGAAGCGGAGTCGCTGAGCAGGCTGCCAGTTCCCTTGGTGAGGAAGTCACCCAGAGCTGACCTGAGGACAGATAGAGAGCATTATGTAAGGTGTTGCGGTTTCAGCATGTTAAAGACGCCATGTGTAATGTTGTCATCTGATTTGAGACCAAGAACACTACTGCCCCATTTGGTGGACAACAAAAACTATATGTTACACCTTTAATAAATACCCCACAAGTCAAACGGTTTTACTGACACAGGAACTCAGCTCTGAGTAAGACATGATACAAAAATAAGACAAGTAAAACATTTGGTATATAACAAAGTGCTAGGGATTCCTAATCAGATGAGTGGTGACTGACACAGACTCTTTCAGGAACTCTACATCAGCTGACTCACGCCAGAACAGCACCGAGTCCGCACCAGACCAGCACCGAGTCCGCACCAGAGCCGCACCAGAGCCGGCTGTCTGAGCTTGAGCTGTCATCATATAGCCTCACACCCCCCCCATCATTCCATCTCCTGAGGGCCAGGTCTGAGTTGTGCACTCAGTTCCATTAAACATTCCGGACGGTCAGGAGACATGCAGTATGTTTCTTTCATGATGGAAACTGAGTTCCACCCCACCTCGCCCCATGATTGGGAGAGGGGCAGGATGGGAGTTCCACCCCACCTCGCCCCATGATTGGGAGAGGGGCAGGATGGGAGTTCCACCCCACCTCGCCCCATGATTGGGAGAGGGGCAGGATGGGGGGTTCTGCATCACAGCGAGACTGTGATGGTCTATGTCTGCTAAACCATCACAGTCTGCTGTCTGAGGTGGAGACTCATGGCTTTTCTATGCATCTAAAGACTTATGTGTCAGTTGGGGGGTGTTTCTGTATGATATTATGTATGATATGAATTGATATGAATTGATATGTTTCCGTGTGTGTGTGTGTGTGTTTGTGTGTGTGTTTGTGTGTGTGTGTGTGTGTCTGTGTGTCTGTGTGTGCTATTAGGCCACTCCTGCTCACCTCATAGCTGAGGTTCTGCTCCCTACAGGGCTGATGTGAAGAGGTCTGATCACTGGAAACACACCCTGGCTCGACACACGGGAGCCATTTTGGATCACCCTCTGTGGAACTGGAGAGAAATGAACATGCAGTTAGGAATGACCCAAATAAATAAGATAGGACTTACTAAATAGCCAACTCATAGAGCTACTGTATCACACTTCGTAATAGTAGTGCATTCTGGTTTGGAAGATGCTAACAGATAACATTCGAGGTTTCTACAGGCAACTATAAATAGCAGTAATGCAGTTTGGTGTAGTTTATATCTCTTTAGATGATCTTAGATGACTAAGGCTAAGATGACTGCACAGTGACATCATCACGGCTGTGTATATCTGTCAGTAAAGCAGGAGCATTTCACAAGTATGACAAACCACAGAAATGTCCCATCTTTCTCTCAGCAGTTCATAGTGTGACTCTACCAGGTTACTACAACTCCCCCATACATACACACACACACACACACACAGACCCACCCCACCCCCACACACACCCCTCCTCTTCAACCCTTCCTGAAGCCTGGCCGGCCGTTGCCGCAGCAACCGCTCTCCCCCATTCCGCATGCCACAGAGAGATAGATCATGCATCAGCCCCGCGCGCCCGACAGGAAATTCCAGGCCACGTTCGACATGGCCCTGCATAACACAACAACCCACTCCACGGCCACCGTGGCCACCACGGCCCTGTGTCTATATGTGTGAGTGTGCCTCCTGGACATGGCCCTGTGTCTATATGTGTGAGTGTGCCTCCTGGACATGTAGCAGCTGGCTACAAGCACAGGTACTCCCCGCTGCCCATTCCCCAGTACACACTTCAAGGACAACCTCATATCCCGTCCTCTTTACATATCCACTTCTGAGTTTGTACACAGGGAAAAGAGTTAGCGCTGTGTAGACAGGGCAGGGATGTGTCATAGATTCCTTAGAACAGTGTGTGTGTGTGTTTCGGTGGGTGGGGGGGTTCAGTGTGCTGTGTGTTTGTGCGTTCACTGTTGGGTCTTGTCTTCCCTTCAGCTCTGTCCAGACAAGGCCGTGTGTAATCAGTCTTCACTTCATTTCCCTGCAGAGATTACTAAGCGATTCCACATGGCACAGGGAGCGTTGGGCTTACACAACCACACAGAACACACTATCAAGTGTGCAGA
>NC_063196.1:20245391-20262891 GCF_017589495.1 Alosa alosa
AATTTACCCCCAGAGAGCCACTGAGAGAAGCCAACGCTGGCATTTGGCAGGCCAGTGCGGTGTGGGCATTCCGTCCACCGTGATCACTGATTATAGTCATTACATCGCAATGGACAGAGACACCACTGGTACCATTTTTCCCCCACATTGCTGCTGTCTGGGGGTGAAGTGATCCTTACAAGAGCGTATGCCCATATGACTACTTAACACAGCCCACACACACACACACACACACACACACACACACACACACACACACACAGACACACAAACACACACACACACACACACACACACACACACACCTCCTTTCCTCCACTACAGCTACAGCTAATGGAAACGCTTGACAAAGGCAAACAGTGTCAAAACAACCATATATGTAAACATATATTTACAGATAGCCCTCAATGGGTGCTACTTCTTCTATGCTAATAACATTCCCCACTTCCTTAAATACCTGCTTGACTGAAGCTCAATGCAACCACCCTGTTATTACCCCACCCTACCTTACTACTACGTCAGTGCTAGCCTACCATTAGGCTACACTTTTACACCTCCTTAGCTACCCTCACCTCCAAACATTAGTAGAGGTGCAGTCCTCCATTCTGGTGTTGTTGATATTTGAAGTCAACACCTAACCCAATACAGCTCCAGACTCAATGCTGATTGGTTGGAATAGTGGGGAAGAGTGCCTCAGTTTTTTCCTCACACATCCCATTCACAGAGTCAGGACAGTCCACAAACACCAGCCTCTCGGAGCTTTTCCACCACACTCTAGTCTAGACAGACAAATTAATATGAGCGGAATTTCCATCCAGTCTAATAATTTAAGGATGGCGCCTTAACAGCTCTACTGGCATTCTGCCCTAGCACTTCTTTACTACATTATGCCCTAGCACTTTTATACATTATGCCCTAGCACTTCTATACATTATGCCCTAGCACTTCTATACATTATGTCCTAGCACTTCTATTCTACATTATGCCCTAGCACTTCTTTACTACATTATGTCCTAGCACTTCTATACATTATGTCCTAGCACTTCTATACTACATTATGTCCTAGCACTTCTTTACTACATTATGCCCTAGCACTTCTATACTACATTATGCCCTTGCACTTCTATACATTATGCCCTAGCACTTCTTTACTACATTATGCCCTAGCACTTCTATACTACATTATGCCCTAGCACTTCTTTACTACATTATGCCCTAGCACTTCTATACTACATTATGCCCTTGCACTTCTATACATTATGCCCTAGCACTTCTATACTACATTATGCCCTAGCACTTCTATACATTATGCCCTAGCACTTCTTTACTACATTATGCCCTAGCACTTCTATACATTATGCCCTAGCACTTCTATACTACATTATGCCCTTGCACTTCTATACATTATGCCCTGGCACTTCTATACATTATGCCCTAGCACTTCTATACTACATTATGCCCTTGCACTTCTATACATTATGCCCTAGCACTTCTATACTACATTATGCCCTAGCACTTCTATACATTATGCCCTAGCACTTCTATACATTATGCCCTAGCACTTCTATACTACATTATGCCCTAGCACTTCTATACATTATGCCCTAGCACCTACCACCTTACTGCTCCTACCTTTACCCTCTCCTCCCCTCCACCCAGATGAGTCTGTCACCACTCTACCCTTTCACTTTGTTTCCTGCAGCTCTAAACTACCTCTCTACTCCTCTCCTCTACTTCATCTCCCATCAGAGCAGGGGGCTGGAATTTACAGTGAACTGAGTCAAAGAGCATCAAATCCAGATTAGTGCTTTGCAGCTCACTGGGCCCTAATGAATTAGAGGGTCAGCTGGTACATGAAAACTGAATTTGGAACACATCAGTGCTTCAGGCAGGTGCACGGCACAGCCTGAATTTGACTCGTTTCCCGTGATGAGAGAGGAGAAAGCCTGCACACGCATGCTCCCTCCGGCAGCTTTTATGGATGAACTGAATTATGCCACTCTTTTTTTTTATTTTTATGTCTCTTTTTTTTGCTGTTGTTGTGAGCGATGAGGAAAAACATTAGGTTAATGGCCCTCACATGGTCCCCTGTGCAACTTAACAAATCCTTCTGAGCCAAGACACAGTGGATGGGGAATGGTTATTATGAAGTATCAATTAATAACAAAGTGATGATATGAAAGGAGGTTCACTTTTCCGTGTCCATGTGGGGGAGGTGGAGGGCAGGCGTTGCTAGGGGCGATAAAGCATTTCCTTGCGCTAAGTGCCAGTCTTTTCTCCTTTCTTGTTTTTTTTTTCTCCCTCTCGCTCACCAGACAAATGGCTTTGTGGTACCACTGCACCTGTCTCTGCCCATGTGTTGCCATGGAGGCGTTCCGGTCGCCATGGCAACCCCCGACGATTAACGGCTTGTGTAGGGCAGGCGCGCAGCAGAATGTTACCCGGCAACCCGGCAACCCTCCCCACTACACCGTCCTCCCTCACGCCACCAATCCCCCTGCCAACCTCCGGAGCAACCGCGGCAGCTGCCGATGGGAAGTAGAGGAATGCAGAGCGAGAGACTGACTGGATACCCCCCCCCCCGCGCCTCCTTCATCTAATCAGCTGAATCCACCATGCTGCTCATTTACGACTGATTACTCGCTTGTGCATTCAATCACACGTACACCTTGAGATTCCTGTGCGCACGTGCAGAGCAGAGGAGAGCCAGTCGGAAAACACGTCTGTTTAAGACGCCAGAAGTGTCTCGCTGCGTGCAGGAACGAATACAAAAAAGCAACAATACCAACTTGCAGACGAATGTGTTTCTCCACATCACAGGCGTCGTGCTTGCCACCTGCACAGGGATCTGAAGGAGTCATAATCACTTTCTTCACGCATAAACAACACGATAAGGAGATTAGATGTGTACTTAAAGTCTCCCTGTGCCACACAGGGTCCTCAGAGAGACTCTCACACATTTGTTCCACCTCCTTGTTCTTTATTGTTGAAAGTGACACTCTCTCCTGCCACTTCTATACTGACCTCACAGCTAAAGGTGGGTGGGGGTGGGTGGCAGTGGAGAGGGGGTTGGGGGTGATGGTGGGGGGAATAACTATGCAGCATGAAGGCTGTAGGGGGACATATTTGGATATGTATGTTGCCAGCCAGTGACATGTCTGCCACACAAATCCCGAGACAACTAAGACACAAGTGGGTGTGAGGAACAGAATTATAATAACAAAGTAATTCCCGTGGCCAGTGGAGTGAGAATAGAGAAGAGGCAAAAAGGGAGCAAGCGAGAGAGAGAGAGAGAGAGGGAGAGAGAGAGGGAGAGAGAGGAGAGGGAGAGAGAGGGAGGGGAGAGAGGGAGAGAGGGAGAGAGAGAGAGGGAGAGAGAGAGAGAGAGGGAGAGGTGGATGGAGGAGAGGAGGAGGTACCGCAGCACTCAGCATGAAGCGTGAATGGAAGGGGATGTGAGCAGAAGGGATGAATGGAAGGAAGTGAGGAGAGAGAGAGAGAGAGAGAGAGAGAGAGATGAAAGGGAGGGATAAACGAGTGGAGCAGCGGGGATGATCATTACCTGTGGTCGCCTGACAGGTTGCGCTGGGGGCGTGGGGGTGTGCTGGAGGAGAGGAGTAAAAATTGGTCTGGCGTCTTCTTCAGCGCCTGGATGAGGTTGTGCCGGTACTCGGGGTCGATGGACCAGAGGGAACCTTTTCCTATGCTCTGTGGGAGACACATAGAAAGGGAAATAGAGATGGGGTAAAAACAGAGAGAGAGAGAGAGAGAGAGAGAGAGAGAGAGAGAGAGGGGAAGGGAGAGAGATTAGCTAAATTCAAATGTTGTTACTGTAAAATGGAAATAAAATCTGCATCCAATCTAGAGGCAACTGACCCAATTGGACACCATCAAACGCTGAACATGTGAAATGGTCTTACAAATTCCAGCATCAAACTAACAAAGTGAGCTAATGATTGATGGAAGCCTCCAGAGGCAAACACGCCCAGGGAAGAAGTGGTCATAAGAATATGATGCACTACTGGATCAGTTCATTCCTCCATGAGTCAGAAATAGACGATTCAGATGTAGAGCACAGGCCCTGGTCCAGACCCATAGTCAAACTGTATTAACTTAGATTTGCCATGCCCGGTGTACTCGCATGCAGAGAAGCAGAATAGTATTTAACAGCAGTGCCCATATCTGACAGCCTGACAGCCGTCATCATTCACATCTGACATAAGTACAGTGGCTCCCATTTGGCTCCCTTCAATCTCTGTTTTTACTGCTACCACAAGTAAAAAGAATGTCAGTGTGACTTTTGTGAGGAAGCTTACACATAGCCTTAGGTTTCTCTTGCCAGCAATATTACTGTAGCATTGGATATTTTAATGTTGTTTTTGTTGTGTTTGATGGACGGGATAAAAATAAACATATTTAGAAAAGGCAACACAGACAGAGTACTACTGGAGAGGCTCCTTGGCATCCACCACCCACCCAAACACGTGTAGCTCTGTCAGAAAATCAAAGGTGAAAGGCTAGGAGAAGAAGAGATTAGCAAACTGTTATCTCCTCAGTACCCAGTTAATATTTCCTCCTCAAGATCAGTCAAGCACCTTATGAAGACAGTGGAACCTCTTTAACTTGCGTACTCCGAAGGCACTGTGGGCACTTTATTTTTAGATCAAAGGAGCCACCCCACCTAATTAAGCTGTCGGCTCTCCATCAGAAGCCCACAGAAACATTACTTCAGCTTACCAACCCCCCAGCCCCCTGCCCCACCCCCAACACACACATACTCCAACCACCACCACCAAAAAATGAAAAACAGGCATCTCAAACAGGCTGTGAAATTCAATACTTCTGTGCTTTGATCTCGGCTGTCAAATGAGGTGTGGAATATGGGCGCAGCGCGACAGATAAAGCGGTGGTGCGTGGTGACGAGTCCTCTGACGGTCCGCACGCTACCGCGTAGGCATGGCCAGTCAACGGCTCAGTGTGAGGCTCGTTTGATAACACAGACGTTAATGAGAGGAGTTAACAATGCCATCTCAATGCAGCGCAACTCAACTACGCAATCTGACTCTATTTTCTGGCAGATATATACATGTGCAAATCCGCCTGTGGGAGTATGTCTGCTTGTCTGTGTGCTTAAGACGAACGTGTGTATGTGTGTGTGTGTGTGAGAGAGAGAGAGAGAGAGAGAGAGAGAGAGAGAAGAGAGAGAGAATATAAGTTAATGTGTGTCTGTGTGCACTTAAATTAAAGTGTCAGCATGTAGGTGCATAGGTGTGAGTGTGTGTGTGTGTGTGTGTGTGTGTATGTGTGTGTGTGTGTGTGTGTGTGCGCGCGTGTGTGCGTGCGTGTGTGAGTGTGTGTGTGTGTGTGTGTGTGTGTGTTTGTGTGTGTGTGTGTGTGCGTGTGTGTGTGCGTGTGTGTATGTAAATTGGTGTCTGCTGTGTACCAAACTGGGCATGTGTGTGCGTGCATTGTGTGCGGGCAGTGCGCTCCCCGCCGCGTGTAATATTCCAGAGCGCCAGTGTCCAGCGGGAGCCCCTATTACCGCGGTGGTGCGCTCCCCCCATCACACACAAGCCCCAGTGTCTGCCTCCACTACCAGGCCCCACCAGGCCACCGTTCGCATTCCACCTCTGCAGAGATGACCCCTGCCGGCCCAGATTTTGCCCCACGCTGGGAGCCACAAGCGCGGCCGCGCCATCTGCCGCGCCATTCCCATCTGGCGCTGCCCAAGGAACATTGTCACATCCCCTCCACCTCCGTCAATGCCATCCCCCACCCCACCCCACCTCCACCCGCAGAAGCTGGAGCATCAGTGGTCGTGGTCGTTCGATGAGCAAATCAGGGGAGACGGAGGAGAGGCAAGGAGGAGGAGGAGGACCTGCACCTGGATTACATCCGTCTCCTTGGCAACAAGAGCGACTGAGAGTGTTGTGTCTCCTCTGTGTGTGTGTGTGTGTGTGTGTGTGTGTGTGTGTGTGTGTGTTGTCAGTGAATGTGCATTTGTATGCCTGTGTGTGTGTGGTGAGATGTGCATTTGTGAGTTTGAGTAAGTGTGTGTAGAGGTGTATGTTTTTGAAGTGAATATGCATATGGGTCCTTGTGTGAGTCTGTCTGTGTATGTAAAAGAGGATTCTAGTGTGTGCGTGTGTGTGTGTGTTTAAGCATGTCCTGTCTTGTCCTCAGGCATGTGTATTTGACTCAGTTGTGGTGGAGAGCAAAAGGACTAGGCAGTCCCATACCCTCCACCCATACAGAGGAGGACTATGAGGTACAGTCCCTCTCTCTCTCCCTCTCTCCCTCTCTCTGTCTCTCTCTCTCTCTCTCTCTCTCTCTGTCTCGGCTTCATGACAGCTGATTTAGCTAATCCCCTCCCGTGCCGAGCGGCGCGATCGGCTGTGTTCTCCAGACGCGCGCTAAACGCCGTGAAATGGGCGACTGTCTCTGCGACACTGGAGGCTTCCTCCGCGGCTCCCGTGAGCGGCTCCCCCATCTGTGCTCCATCATGTTAAAGGCTCCCACTCAGGCCCATTCACCCACTCAACAACAACAACAACAACAACAACAACAACAACAACAACAACAGTCATGGAGCGTAAGATCCAACACAGACAACGCGCCAAAAGAGAGATAGAGAGGGAGAAAGTGAGAGGGTAAAAAGAGAGAAAAAAGAGACAGGGAAAGAGGTACGGACTGAGAAAGTGGGAGAGAGTGCCAGCAAACGAGGAAAAGAAAAGGAGAGAAAGAAAGAGGGAGACAGAGAGAGAAAACAGAAAGAGACAGAGAGAGAAAGAGAAAGGGGGAGGGAGAGGATAGAGGTAGAGAGAGAGATTAAGCATCATTCATTCCCTAAAGAAGCGTGGACTGAGAGGACAGCAGGGTGCCTGTTTCACCAATTAGGCAGCGGCTGGCAGCTCACCTGCTGCATTGTGAAGAGCCGGCGCTCGCATGCATTGTCCCTGCGTTCTAAATCGAGAGGGTTATTGTCTTTGCTCTTTATTTATATTCCTCCGCAGCCAGGCTGGGCTGTCGACTAAACTCCTCAAGCTTCAAGAGGCAGACATTCTTTTTCTCCCTGCTCTTTTCTTTTGTGCGGGGACTTTCTGGCAAGGCGAGTAGCCAGGCATAGCTGAATAGCTTACAATATCCACCCTATAAAGAGAACATGGTTTCCTTGCATTGTGCTGGTGTGTGAGAATCTGACAGAGCCTTCATAGAGGCTGTTAGTGGGAAATGGTAATGATTTGTTGCTGTAGCCAGTCAATGGACGGTAAGCAGTCAACATAATGTCAAAAGGGTTCTTCATCAGGGAAAATATGGCTCTCTGATGGATAGTTTTCTGTGGATCTGTCGAGGAGATTTTAGCATGTTAGCTGTCTAAACGTTAAACTTCAGATGGTCTCCAGACTCTGAAGGGCCGGGATCACACCAGCTGTTGGGGAAAAAAAGACTTCTTGGAAAGTGCAGAACAAATAGAATGGCAATGTAGACAAAGACTTTGGGAGGAAAAAAAGACTTGAGACAGAGAGAGAGCGAGAGAGACTTAAAAAAAGCTTAAGCTGATTTCACTCCCGTCCTCGAAAACAGAGCTGTGCTTTTTGTTTAACATCTGGTTCCCTTGTTACATAAAAGCAGACTGAGAGTTGTTATATGGGCCGGCTGTAGCTGCCCCTGCATACCACCATAACCACTGATCTCCCCTGGGTGCCCAACCTCTCTCAAACAATGTCAACGCTAGCCGACAGCTAATGGATCTGCTAAAATACTTGGCTGCTGGAGATCTTCCATTGTTTTAGCCAAAGCCTAAATGACACTGGTGTTCTTTTTTTCCATCTTAGATCTGCAATGCATTTGAAAATATTTTTGTGACGTGACGTGTGTGTTTATCAGAGGCACAGGGGCAGAGGGCAGTGAGGCTTAGCCTATCATATTGTGCTGCGAGAATCCTGTTTGCAAACAATGAGAGGCCATTTCTGTTTCCTTTTTTTGTATGTGTGTGTGTGTGGTGTGTGTGTGTGTGTGTGTGTTTGTCTTTCACACACACACACTCTCTCTTGTTTTCCCTTTCTTTTCACAAGCTTACACACACACACAAACACACAGAGGCAGAGAGAGAAAGAGAGAGAGAGAGAGGAAAATAGATAGCATTCATTAAGCAAAGCCTACCCTACACAATCAGGACTAACCTCAGTGAGCTTTGGTGTGTGCCAGGACGTGACCTAGAAATACACTCACTGGAACAAATGGGGCATTGTCATAATAACGTCCACATCTGTAACCTGATGGAACGATGATTTAGTGTGTTTACCATTAAAACAGCCATTTCCTCCAAGCCCATCCAAAGAGAGACTAAGGCCAGAGTACTTGAATTGGAGACATTGATTTTAACCAGTTTGGCATTACAAACTTTGTACTCATTTTTCAGCACATGGAGGGGTGCCCTCTGAAATAAAAATCTGCAGAGTGAAAATGATGGTGTAGATTTCTAGGTGCACTGGGAGAAAATTGGTAGCAGACAGAACTGTCTCTCATGGATACAGTTTGCTGCTTAATCTCTTCGATATTCTTACAACTGTTGGCAAATATGCCCTAGTGCAATGATGAGAGACGAGGTATTCGTTTCACCTTGACATTTTACACAAACCAGAAAGCAATTTGTTCAACCTGCCTTGTGAAGCACTCTTTATTTTTCTCATCACACACCCCAAGCGCACACACACCCACACACACACACACACACCCACACACACACACACACACACACACGCACACCCTGACACAGATAGTGCTCACGCAGCAACACAGCCAAATCAGTTTTCCTGTTGCTACAGCAACTGCATACTTTTCATGTCAACTGCAACCTAGTTACTATGGAGATATGTATACAAGGCAAACTCTTTGCAGTCATAGCCTAGATCCAGATGACACAGCCGTGAGAGAGTCAGAACACTGAGACAGGTACACACACACACACACACACACACACACACACACACACACACAACTGCACACACATTTAAGCACACATAATCTCACGCACACGGAACACTGATCATACTTGTTGTTTATCCTGTGTCTGCTTCGTTGTCATGGTATTTCATGTCGTGAGTTCAAAGTCAAGTTTTGATCTCTACAAAGGATATGATTGCAGTGTGCTAAAGAGGTGACTTACATAACCAGATCACAAGTGGTAAAATGTCGAGAGGCAAAAAGACTCCAAACACGGGCAATTAAAGCACAGATGATGACAAAAATCAGGCTTGATGAAAAAACAGCAACTTTGATCAGAGCTCTCCATAGCCAGAATTTAGTCATGTACTTGAAGTTGTGTGCTTTAGTGCATTACTATGACTTTGAATTGTAAATGCAAGTTTTGAGGGGGTGGCTAAATCAAAACAGCTTAATACTGTATGTACAACACAGTGAGTCAATGTGACTTTAGAGAAATTCCTCTGAGATGTTAAAATCATCCTCCCACGTAGGCAGCGAGGGAAGTGCTTTTAATTGAAAGACGTGGAGCCCGGCAGAAGGTCCATTAACTATTCATGTGGAACACTTTTGAGACGCTAATAGATAAAAGTGTACATTCATCCAAAAGGAAAACACAGTGGAATAACAAACGGATCTCTTGAACTAAAAGGAGCAGAGAACTCCCCTTGCATTGGGGGCGGGGGGACACTGACATGGTCAACATGACTGGACTCACCTGACTGCGATCCTTATCCACCTTCTTGAAGCACTTGTTGAGCGAGAGGTTGTGGCGCACCGAGTTCTTCCAGCCCGTGGGGGCGCTGGCGAAGTAGGGGAAGTGCTCCAGGATCCAGCCGTAGATGTCCTTGACGGGCAGCCGCTTGTTGGGCGCGTCCTCGATGGCCATGAAGATGAGGCAGCTGAATGAGTACGGTGGCTTGCGGTTGGGCCCCGCCGAGAGGTCGTACGGCCCGGCTTCGGACGGCTCTGGCGACGAGGACGGCGAGGAGCGGTGGGACGGGTCCCGGGCGGCGCCCCCACGACCAGCACCACCACCTCCTCCGCCGCCTCCTCCTCCTCCGCCAACGCTCCCGCCAGAGCCGCCGCCGTCCTGGACAGGGCTGACGCTGCGCAGGCCCGGGTGGCCCAGGCTGGTCAGCAGGTCGCTGGTCTCGTGCAGCCAGCTCAGGCTGGTCAGCTCCTCGTCCTCGGCGCGGCTCAGCGAGGCCGACAGCGAGAGCGACAGGTCGGCCGCCTCGCCGTCGGGGTACAGCTGGCTCAGCCCGCGGGCCACGCTGCCGCTACTCGGGCCCTCCGCTTTCTTGCCCGGCGGCATGATAGGACCCATCCAGCCCAAGGCTCCTGTCGGCAGAGGATGGACAGGGGTCAACAGGTGGGCAGGAAGGAAAATGTATGTGCCTGATCACAAGGTAAAATGTCGAGAGGCAAAAAGAATCCAAACACGGGCAATTAAAGCACAGATGATGACAAAAATCAGGGTTGATGAAAAAACAGCAACTTTGATCAGAGCTCTCCATAGCCAGAATTTAGTCATGTACTTTAAGTTTTGTGCTTTAGTGCATTACTATGACTTTGAATTGTAAATGCAAGTTTTGAAGGGGGGGGGGGTGGCCTGAAGTAATCGTTAAGCATAATTATCCCTTTTCAAATATAATTGGTTTTGTTCACGCCTGAATTCCAACCCAGTGCCTTAGAACTTTCACGTTGGTAGCATGGAACATACAGTACTTTGCATGTACTCTTTTGTAGATAGCTTCATTGATTGCACATTAAAAGAAGTCAGGTAAACAGATTGATTCCCAAGACAGACTGATACACACCACATGTGTGTATGCCTATACCTGTTCATGTATACTGTAGCTATGTTTGCCTGAAAGCATAGAGCTTCCAATTGAAGAGTACCAAACACCTTTGAGAAATATGTTAGTAACATGATGCATATGTTTGCATACATACTGCCATTGACTGCACATAAAAAGAAGCAAGGTGTCTTCAATACATGGACACTTTAGAAGGATCAACCTTGCTTGATTTCTAAAGCCCTCTTACAAGCTGCCAGGTGTTGCAACAATGATCTCAGCATCCAGCAATGTTTCGTTTCCACTTAATACCTTTTTGTTTGTCTTGTTGGACAAGATTTTCACATGGTCCAATAAGCTGGTAGCTGATGCCAATGTAAACTCTTTGTGCCAGAGATCATCAACACACAGCTCACTCCGCAACAAAACTCACGGAACATGTGAGGAGAGTTAAAGGTCACTCAACATGGCACTGATCTTGGATCCTACCCAGAGATATTTTTCAGTCATACGATATAGCTTTTCTGGCTTTAAAAGAGATCTATGAAAAGCCTGTGTCTCCATTCCAAACATGGGTATTACACGGCAATATTAGGCCTGTGTCATGTTACATGTCCAACTACAAGGTCAAAGAATCTCAGGGCATGTTCTCATTTTACAATAGATGCACTATGTACACCCTATACCCTATATAGCCTGTCAGCTTCTGTTGTTTCTCCATGACACTCTGTAAGCTATACACACAGAGACATCTCATACATAAACACATAAACACATACACACACACACACACACACACACACACCAAAAACTGCATCAAAATGGCTACCCCTGTGCCCCCATCCGTTGTGGAATGTGTCGTTTGCCAGAGGGTTGGATCACAGAGGGGGTCTGACTGGCCTATCTGAAGATTCTTATCTAAATAATCGTACACCACTAAAGTCACAGTGGGTAATCTCTCCCCCAAAGCTCTTCTGCCAATGATCGACACACCAGAGTTACTCACTCACATCCAACACAGACATACACTCACAACCAAATAGACTCACTCACAAACACACACATACGCATACATATACATATGCAACCACTCATTCCAGCACATACCTACCATACCAAACATGTGCACACACACACACATAACCTCCATATGCACCCTAAATATGCATATGCATACATTTGCATTCATACAACCCCCCGTACATACACACAAACACAAGCACACAAACACAAGCACACACACACAAGCACACACACACACACACACACACACACACACACACACACACACACACACACAAACACATACACGGCTAGAGACACTTAACATCTGGAGAGCAGATCCCCGGAGGTCAGTGGAAACTAGGTGGGGTTTACGAGTGAGATTATGCCTGGGTGTACCTCTGGGATAATTATACACACACAACCACAGACCAAGAGACACAGACACTAGATTCTCTGCAACTCACACAACCACAGACCGAGAGAAACACAGACACCAGATTCTCTGCGGCTCACATTCAAACCCCCCACTGTCTGGCAAGGGTATTTTCACGTTTTATATCCACGGATTTGTACAGGCTATCAACACTGTTGTACATTATTTTTGAAGACATTTTGACATCTTATTTTCAGGTGGACAAATTATTCCCACACATTGTAACAACAATTTCTATAAATGTCCCATCATTGACTTATTTTGAATAATAGAGAACTTTTTTGCCAATGCAAAATGTCATTTCTATTATTCAACATCCAGAGCTGTAGCTGCATGACTATTTTCTCCACAAGCCTCTGTGGATTTTAAAAGCTGTACATTCTTATACAAATTCACGTCAATTACCTTAAAATAATAAATGTCGTGCCAACCTCAAGATATACCATCGACAAAGAACCTTTGTTCCGTGCATCTCCCACAGAGAGTACATGCCTAATTAACAAGCACAAGTGTCGGAAATAATAGCACAATAAATTGACAGTGACTGTAATGTATTCAAATTGCCTGATGATAGATTACGCACTATAACGCTGAAAATAGAAATCCCCCCGTAAACAAATTGACGGCAAGAGCAGAGGGAGGCGATAGACAAAGTCATCACTCAAGGTGTGCTGGGAAATGGGAAGGGTAACTGTGCAATGCGATTCCCATCGGCAGTGCGGCTGAGCACACGTCCCGGGCTTTACTTGTTATGTTTCCATGGTGGCACTGCCATGAAACATTACGCCTGACAGAAAAGGCCTGGCTAATTTTACTGTTGCTATGATGACCAAACTTCTCAAGGTAAGGGGCCTATCGGAACCATCAGTGTGACACACCTATCACACACCTTTACGCTCTTTTTATGAGAACCCCCACCCTCCCCAATCAGCCCCCCCAAGCAACTGAACCCTCAGGGAAGCTCATACAAATGGAATGATGGGTTCAGCTTAAGTCCAGAACAAATCACTTTTCAGCGGGGGGGGGTGCACGCTAAATGATTCTCATCGTGTTTCATGTGCCGAGAGCAACTTCTCAAGTGCGCGGCCCAAACACAGGAGCAGGCGAGGAAGACTAGGCAGGCCCAGTGGAGAGACAGATGAATTGTGTGATGTCATCTCATTCCATTCTGCCAGCCTCAACCCCCCCACCCCGTCTATGCCACCCCCTCCCCGTGTGCCCACAAACCACTCCGTTCACTCCAATGACACGCTGCTCCTTGTGACCGGAGGAAAGCACTTCCCAACTGCCCCCTCAACTGCCTCTTCAGGAAAGAGCCTTCTGTTTTTGCTTTTGTGCGAGTCATTGTACCTTCAGCAGGAAAAGAAATAACTAAAGAAAAGGACTAAAAATATCTCCTCTCATCCACTACAGCCCATTCATCTTTTCATAGAAACGCATCAAAACTTCAGGGTGAGAGACAGTGAAAGGAGAATAAATAGAGAAGAGATTGTTCAGCTGGAGAGTTTCTCTCCCTCTCTCTCCCTCCCCCCTTCTCTCCCTATCTCTCTCCCTCTCTCTCTATCTCTCTCTCTCTCTATCTCTCTCCATTTCATCAAACAGGCAAAGTGAATCTGGGGTTCTGATAGCTGAGAGGCGACCTTTGTCACTCTCCTAGAGGCTTGATGTATTGAAACGGAGAGGTCCAACAGGAATAATAAACCTCTCTGTTTGTGTATGTGCATCTGTGAGTGTGTGTATGCATGTGTGTCAACATGGATGTGGAAAAAATTGTCATTTCTTTTACATCCATGCACCCCTTAACCCCAACCCACCGCTCACTCTGTTTTTCAAAGGGAGTCGAGTTAGGTTTCCATTTTCTGCGTTCCCATGACAACAGTGTTAGGGGTAGACGAGGGCAACATACATAAGCCTAACCAATCGAGTGGCTTGTCTGCACTGCAAAGCACAGCGTGGCACACAGTGCACAACCAACTCCCCTGCACCACACAGTCCGTGAGCTATGACACAGAGGTCGTAGGTCGTCATTTCTCCGGGGGGGGGCTCCTCCCTCACCGACCCTGTCTCAAGACTCACAATGACATGAGGGATAGAGCCACTTCCCACTTCCCACTCCACTCATGGACAAAAAGATCAGTGGACTGTGAAGTAAGTGGCTTTTACCAAGAGCTGCTGATGAACTGAGCCTCACTTCTCACGGCTGGGAAATCCTTCACAGTCAAGCGGCGATCTGTGATAGGAGGCAAGGGAGACCCTGCTGCAAGGCAGGATGGAGTTCACCACTGAAAGCCTTTTCTGGGATTGTGTTTAAATTGTTCTGATTGCATCATCCAAGTTCTGCACCGATGCTGTTTTTTTTTGCTGCTTGTGGTTCTCTCACTCTCCAACTCCTTGCCCCATGACCCTGTAAGCCTTTCTTCCTCCTCTCTTGCCCTCTCTTGCCCTCCATCCTTTTGCCTCTCTCTTCCTCTCTTTCTCTCTCTCCTCCATGTCTTTCCATCTCCACTCAGTGAAGATGACCTGAGTGTGTTGAGTATGTGTGCAAAGCCTGCTCCCCACTCACAGAGGTCAGTTTGAGCAACACCCCCCCCCCCCCACACACACACACACACACCTCCCTCCCATCCCCACCTTGAACAGGCTAATGCTGTGAGCAGCACTGGCCCCAAGCGACTCGGCTCCTACTGGTTGCTCTCTCAAACCAGCCTACCCTCCACCAGTCCACACACCATAGTCACACACACACACACACACACACACACACACACACACACACACACACACACTCCACACACACACACACACACATACATACATACACACACACACACAACACACACATACACATACACACACACACACACATACATACACACCACACACACACACACACACACACACACACACACACACACACACACACACACACACACACACACACATACACACACACACACACACACACACACACACACACACACATACATACACACACACATACATACATACACACCACACATACATACACATACACACACACACACACACACACACACACACACATACACACACACACACACATACATACACACACACCACACACATACATACACACACACACACACACACACATACACACACACACCACTGCCCTCCTTTGCTGCAGCAAGACTGACGCGTTGGAGCAGCGCTTTCACAGAGGCAAGGTCACAGAAAATGCCTTGACCCCCTCCATTTCAAGACCCCTAATAATCCCTTTGACATCGATGAGATGCACTTCCCCTTGTGAAGTAAGTACACACCACCTTCTCCAGAAAGCCTTCGGCATTTGGAGGAGGAGGAGGAGACAGTCTGGCCATTTGAAGGCGAGCGTCCAGCCACTTGGGCGCATGCATGTCAGTGTGTGTGTGAGAAGAACAGTGAGCGTGTGGCAGCCGCGGATGTCTCGTCACTGCCTCCGGGGGCTGGTCCACTTATCTTGGGCAAACAGTAGCACGGGCCTCCCGCCACCGGCCCCGAGTTTGTCCCCGCTGATAATGCCATGGCAACAATAGCGCCGCTTCAGTGCTCAGTCCCCCCCTCCGCTCCACGCACTCGTTTCCCCCCTGTTTGGCACGCCAGCGACTGCCAGCCAGCAAGTTCGGTTGAGAGAGAGGAAGCGAGTGGACACAGAGCGAGTGCCTGGTGGCGTTCCAGCAAAACCAGGGGGAAAAAAAGAGAGAGAGAGAGAAAGAGGGAAAAAAGAGAGAGAGAGAAAGAGGGAAAAAAAGAAAAAAAGACAAGACAAATGCTCAGCGAACCACCAGCAGACACTGCACAGGTGCCAAAAAAACACACAGATCCGGCTAATCCTGACAAAGTGTGTGTGTGTGTGTGTGTGTGTGTGTGTGTGTGTGTGTGTGTGTGTGTGTGTGTGTGTGTGTGTGTGTGTGGGGATGGGGTTCAGGCTCTGAACTTCAAAAGAACACTCTCTTAAATCCCTCTCTCTCTCTCTCTCTCTTCTTGTTAGTTTCCTTTTGACTTTAATGCAAAAATGGCAAACATTATGGATGACATTGCTCCATTACAATTCAAGAAAGTTAAGGACAAACAGAAAGCACCATGGAGGCAAAATCCAGCAGTTAAACTTCTAAAAAAGAGAGTGTAGGAAGACTGAAAGAAAATGGCGTAAATACAAACTTCAGATCCACTATGAAATCCATAAAGAGATGCTCCGCACATATAACTCTGAAATATGCAAAGCAAGACAGTCTTTCTTTTCTAACATTATCAATAGAAGTTCAAATAACACTTTATTCTATTTTCAACTGTTGATAAGTTAACAAATCCCCCTCACAATTAGCACCTGAACTTCTCTCAACTAATAAATGCAATGAGTTTTCATCTTTTTTAAAGGTAAAATTGACAAAATCAGACTCAACATATCTGCTCAATTACAAATTCAACAACCTGAACTTCCAGCAACAAACAGAGGGAAACTAAACTTGATGTCAGAGTTCAGCTTGATAGACTACTTAAACACTTGAAAAAACGGTACAGAATCTCAGCCCTTCCACATGTGTCTTAGACACTCTGCCTACCAATTTCTTCAAAACTGTTTTTCACCTCATATATGGATGTCCTTCAAATTGTAAATGTATCATTGCTGTCTGGCACTTTTCCTAAGTCACTGAAAACAGCTGTTGTAAAGCCACTTCTCAAGAAGAATAACCTGGATGCCTCCATGCTAAACAATTACAGGCCCATATCCAATCTACCTTTTATTGGCAAAATTATTGAAAAGTAGTCTTTAATCAATTAACCACCTTCCTAACATCAAATGGGTATTTTGATTACTTTCAGTCTGGTTTTCGGGCAAATCACAGCACTGAAACAGCTCTCATTAAAGTTTCCAATGACATACTCAACACAGATTCAGGTAAAACATCAGTCCTAGTGCTACTGGACCTTAGTGCAGCATTTGACACTGTTGATCACAATATTTTACTACACAGACTAGAACACTGGGTTGGATTTACAGGCATAGTTATCAGCTGGCTAAAATCATATCTACAAGAAAGGAGCTTCTTTGTTGCCATCGAAACTGTACCTCAACACCAACGCCTTGAC
Source organism: Alosa alosa (assembly GCF_017589495.1). NCBI lineage: Eukaryota > Metazoa > Chordata > Actinopteri > Clupeiformes > Clupeidae > Alosa > Alosa alosa. The sequence continues at coordinate 20,262,726 of NC_063196.1, forward strand.
CTGTGGTGTTCCCCAGGGTCGATCTTGGGGCCACTATTATTCAACCTCTATATGCTCCCACTTGGACAAATCATTCAAAATAATTTGATTTCATATCATAGCTATGCAGATGACACACAAATTTACTTAGCTCTATCACCAAACAACTATGGTCCTCTTGAATCTA
>NC_063196.1:20267891-20287891 GCF_017589495.1 Alosa alosa
TACATAATGGTCCCCTCGCGGACGATGACAGCATAATGGTGATCACGTTCAAGAAAACAAAAAAAGAAGTGGCAGAGGGGGGCCATACATGACGACATGCAGAGACCGCAGGCCAGTGCTGTTATGAGCCCCGAGGCAGTTTACAGAGTGTATGCCTGTCAGGACGACTCTGAAAAATGACAATAATAATGAAGGCGCTTTTGAGACTGAGGGATCACATTCCCAGACCACGCTGAGGTGGAGCGCAGTGTGATGCATGATATCATGACTACCTGCACACACATACACACACACACACACACACACACATGCAGATGCACACACACACACACAAGTAGATGCACACACACACACACACACACACACACACACACACACACACACACACACACACACACACACACACACACACACACACACACACACACACACACACACACACACACACAGATGCACACACACACACACACACACACACACACACACACACACACGCGCACACAAAGAAACACGCACACAAGAGACACATGTACATACAAGCACCCACGTGCAAGGCCTGTCAAACAGATTGAATCCACAACATCACATGGACAAAAGCAAATCTTTCCTGGAAAACTCTTCAGTCAGGCGGTCAGACCCACTGCTCTAAAAGGTACAGTCAGTAAAATAGAGAGAGTGAGACAGCCTCCTCGGAGAACCGACAAACTGCCAGAACAACACCCCTGAAAACTATCAGCATGCAGGGCCGAGAGTCATGACATCACTTTCCCCAAATATAAACCTTTCTCATGTCTGCAGCCTGCGCTCAGGAAGCCAAGGCACAGTGGAACAATCTCACACTCACCCTCACAACACCCTCTACCACTAAGCCAAGGCAGTTCTCCTACACAGCTCATGGTTCCTCATGGTTCTTATTGAAAGAGACCCCCACACACACACACACACACTTAGAACTTGGTGGCTGAATACAAGAGCGTGTTCTCATCCAGGCTTTGTATGTGTCACAAGGCAGATTCATCCCAGCCCAGGGCCGAGTCTGTCAGAAACGATAGGCTGATGTCTGAACGGAGTCTGGGGCTATGAATAGCCCGTAAACTCATTACATAGTACTCCCAACCAGAGATCCTCCACTGCCATTCATCAAATGTAATTTCATATGGATCCATGCACTGCTTCGACTTGATAGGGAACTGTATGAGTGCTCACTTCACTCTCTCTGTCTCTCGCACTCTTGATGTGTGTGTGTGTGTGTGTGTGTGTGTGTGTGTGTGTGTGTGTGTGTGTGTGTGTGTGTGTGTGTGTGTGCATGTGTGTGTCTTTGTAAGAAAGAGAGACCATTGACAGATAGGAGAGGGAGAGAAACAAATAGCAGGAGAGTGCAAAAGAAAGAGAGGGCGAGAAAGCACTAGAAAGAGAAGAGAAAGATGAGGAAAGAAAGGAGGAATAAGGGAGGAGAGAGAGAAAGAGAGACATTTTGTGATTTTTGTCATTTTTTAAGGCATCGAGGAGATGGGAGTAGCATTCCAACAAGCCCTGTTTTGTGTGCCCTTAATGAAAAGGTGCCCCCTTCTCTGACATGCTCACACACACACACACACACACACACACACACACACACACACCGAGGGTGTTACTGTCACATTCAGACACATGCATGCACACACACAATTAGAATCACACACACACACACACACACACACACACTGCACATAACAATATACCATAACCTAGAAATGAATGTAATAAACAAACATTTGAATAATACTCACACTAGTACATTTAAATGTGCTTGTATTCAGGCCATTTGACATATGTTTATGTTCTCACTATGCACTGTTCTTTTCAAAAAAGTCAATACATCAACCAGACTTAGGCACTGTGACAGAGACGGTGACGAGTGCTGACACATACAAAGATAGAGAAAGCGAGAGAAAGCACACAGGGAGGCAACGAAAGAATGACAAGAGGAAGAGATGTCAGCAGCGACAGCATATGATTCAACTATAACTGTACATCTAGAATGAGAAACAGGAGAGGGAGAGAGGGGGGGAGAGAGAGGGAGAGAGGGAGAGAGAGGGAGAGAGAGGGAGAGAGTCTGACAGTGAAATGGTTCCTCACGTTTCTCTACAGTGGAGTGAGAGTCAGCCTGAGCCCCTGACTCCACTGTTGCTGTGCGTCTCATCAGATCTGCCTCCCTCAACTAGTTTCCCTCGCTCGTCAGACACAACACACACACACACACACACACACACACACACACACACACACACACACACATGCATGCTGATGCGTAAACACACACGCACGCACGCACACACAAAAACACACACACACCACAACTCTACTTACTCTAATCTACCCCGGCTACAGACAGCTAGCGTGTCTCTTAAAGTGTCCCCCAATCACAGAGCAGGACACATGGAATCCGTCCAACTAGAGTCTGTCCAACTCCTGGGTACTTTCAAAAAAGCGGAGAGTTTTCCGTAAAAAGAGGAAGCAAAAGAAATAACAACAAAACCACGAAAAAAACATTAGCTCTAGAGGTGCCAGGTTATGACACTCAAGCTTCTGAAAAAAACCCTCGAGTCTCCTCGGTGTCCACAAGGATCAGCCAGCTACCAGTTAACCAAGATGACTTCTCATATCTGTGTACACACAAAACTGCAGAACCACAACAACAAGCTGACACACTCCCCTCGTAAAAAAAGCACAAATCTCTTTTCCCAACACAAGAAAGCCATTCTAGCTTCTCTCTGTCTGACAGACTCACACATACACACACACATCTATGGAGTCAGGAAAAGCACAGGCAAACACACGCAGAAAGAGTGGAGCGGAAAAGTGCTCTCTTGAGTTTAGTGATAACACATGTCCACATTCCTTTGGGCTGGCATTTTTTCAGACTGCCAGCACACACTCACACAGAGACACAGACACAGACATACACACACAGAAACATACACATACACACACACACACACACACACAGAGAAACAGAAAAAGCGTACACACACACACACACACACACACACACACTCCCTCCCCTCCTTTCCTTTCTTTCCCACCTCTCCCCAAAGGCAAGACTCCAAGAAGCAGAAAGTCACCTTTTAATCCTTATCCTCTCAAGGCAAGCCCCTTCCACATGAAGTTCTCTCTCTCCCGCCGATACAACTGTGTGTGTGTGTGTGTGTGTCAGTTCCCACGACTGTGCCCCTCCATTTCCGCCCAAGCGCGAGTCTTCTTGCAGTGACCACGACGGCAGCTGCGTTCCTCTAGTCTCTCTCTCTCTCTCTCTCTCACTCACTCACTCTCCACTCTCTCTTTCTCCCTCTCTGTTTCTCTCTCTCTCTCACTCACTCTCTTGTGCGTGCTCTCTCTAGCTCCCTCTCTCTCTCCACTCTCTTCCCTCTCTACTGCTCTCCTGAGTGGAGCTAGGACTGTGTACACTGGAGCTGAGGCAGCCAACACCCCCTTTCTCCCCTCCCCTTTCCACCACCAACCTCCCACCCCGCCCCCCGATCAGGAAAGACGTGTGCGCTCCCTGGGTCCTAGAGCCCGCCATGTTCACTGAAAGAATGTCATTGTCTGGTCCCTCCGGTATACCTCCACTGTAAGCCAGGAGTGTTTCTCCCTTTCTCTCTCTCTCTGTCTCCCTCCCACTCTCTTTTCCCTGGAGCGTCAGCAGGTTTCCACGACGATAAACATGCCTGGAGGATCAGACCCAATCAGGCTGTCAGAAACATCAATGGAGGGGCTTCCAAGGACAAAAAGGCTGGAATTAGTGCAGGGAAACAGGGATGGCTGGAGGAATCTGGGGTTGCCAAGGAAATCATGGATTAGGTGACAAGGGGCCAGTTAATCACTCTGCTTTCAAAGTGACCTTTCAACCAGAGAACTGGGGTGTGAAATAGGGTGAGACAGCAATATATGATGCACATTATATTTATAAAGCCTCTTATGTCATATAATTGTATACACTAAGCATATGATAATTGTGGATAATTATCTAATGTATGTTACTGTAATACTATGTGATGCCTGTCCTCTGCAGTGCATGATGAACATATTAATCTACCAATTACTTTTGTTGCTGTTGCAACTATTAATGTGTCAGCCGGCCACTCAGGGCCAGATGTACTAACGCGTTTGCGCCCACTTCAGGCGTATTTGTTTCGCAACGTGCGTGTAAAATCATTGTGAGTTATGTACAAACAGGCCGCAATGATGTAAAAGCGCAAACTGCCTGTCGCGTGAGCTAGTTTTGTAAGTATTTGTACTATCAAAAGCAACCTTAACTTTCATTGGCCTTTTGAATGTCTTACTTTCACTTTCACGTCATTCACTTAAACTTTCCTAATTGCTAGATTTGACCAATTTTCCATAGCCTACGTGCAGAAGTACTTTGAGTAAAACTACGGATCTTCATTATCTCCCTGCTTGTTGACATCTTATCATGTATGGTATAATTTCCTGATCGCTAAACGTTTGATTCTTTTTAATGTTGTCATCAGTTAACTTCATTCAACTGCGCTTGTATAGGCTCTGCTATTCAGTTGTGGACGTTCGTAAATTGCGTTTATGGGCGGAGAAAGGCAGAGAAAGGCGCAGTTTACACTAGTTTGATAAATACGACGGAAACTTGGTACTGACAGCGTTTGCAATCTGCAGTTTGTCCATGACGCTGATAACGCTACATTCGCAAATGTACGTCCATCTGGCCCTCAGTGTTTTCTCTTGTCACTACTCTGCTATATGGAGATCTGGCCCCTACTGCCAACTCTGATAGCCTGTTTCCACTGACAGAGAACCGGCTCCATTCTAGTTCACACTCCTGAATCATTCGGAGCACTTTGACCCAATATAAATCGGTTCGGAACCTGAAAAGTTTGTTCAGAGCTGCAACCAAAATCTAGTTGTTGTTTTTTTCCTGCTAACCAGAGTGGGCGTGTCTTTCTACAGAACAGAGAGGAAGCAAAGTGGTGGAAATGTGGGCTGGTTCACTAGAACAACCTTCAAATTTCACAGAATTCCGAATGGAACCTGTTCAAGAACCTTGGTGGAAAAATTGCCTGAGAGAGAAAGAGAAAATATTTATTTTTGAAAATATTCACAGAGGGAAAGGAAGCTGAACCAATATTCACTGGATGGAAGTCGTTCCGTTTAATGCCAGTGATCTACTTTTGTGTGCCTGGCTACATGATAATAGACTGGTTCTTTTACCAAGTGCAATATGAGTGGTGGAAAATGATGGAGGGAAACATTGACAAAATTCAATTCGAACCAAATGCTTGAGTTCAGCCAATTATTTAAAAAAAAACCTCACTCAGAAACTACATTGCATTTCTCTCTCACTCTCTTTCACTTTCTCTCCCTGCGTAGGTTCAAAGACATCTTTTGAAATGCCGCTGCGCTATTATTCAAGATTCAGCGAGTATAAAGAAGTGAAACCTGCTCATCCATCAATCATGTTGTCAATCAAGTCGACGTTTTTGATAAGCGGCGCTGGCGAGCCTTCAGCTGAGCTGTGGTGAGCGACGCTGCCGAGCGCTTGGAGGAGAGCGAGGGCAGTGCTGGGTGTAAACTAGCACATGGATCTGGAGGGGGACAAACAGCCACCGAGACGACGGCACAACATTACAGGTGAATGACGACAAGGAGTGGAGGAGCGGAGAGCACGAATAGAGTGACAGAAAGGAAGGAGAGAGGGAGTGAGGGATTGGAGAGAGGGCAGTAAAGGGGAAGAAAGAGAGAGACAGAGACAAGGGAGGGAAGAGGAAAAAAGGGAGAGAAGAGATAGAGAAGGAGTAAAAGAGATATGGTGAGATAGAATAAAAGAGAGGATTTAACAGAATAAGAGAAGGAGAGCAAAGGAAAAGACAGCAGAGGAAAAATCAAACAGAAAAAAAACAATGCAAAAAAATAACAGAGAGATACGAGTGTAAAAATGTTGTATTGTGATTAAAAATGCTGATACAAACGGTATAACAATGCACTGTGGTATTTCACGGTTTAAAAAAATTACAAATGACAAAATATATAATTCTAGGCCTAAAATACACACATTCTTGTGGAAACTTTTGAGCTTTGTGTCTTGGCAACTTAAGGTGTTCAAAAGCTGAAGAAGACAGAATGTGAAGCCTGCTTACATGTGATTTGACATTTAGACTTATTCTCATTTCTCCTTTTATTTTTCGGACGGGATTTTGGTAAAGCACAATTTTAACAGATCGATATCTCTAGGAAGGAATACATAAGTTTAAGATACTAGTTTGATTTCAGTCTTATTTTGTTGAATAGGCCATATCGCGAGTGTATTATATCGCATCAAATCGTTAGATGACTGTATCGTTACACAGCTACAGAGAGGGGGGCAGAGTGAGAGAGAAAGAGGGAGAGGGAGGGAGAGAGGGGAGAGAAAGAGAGGGAGGGAAGGAGGGAGAGAGCACAAGAAACACAGAGAGAGAAAGAGAGAGAGAGAGAGAGAGAGAGAGAGAAAGAGAGACAGGGAGACAGTCCATCCCTGGAAGGCGGCATACTTTCCAGCCACGGCTGAGCAGTCCGCACGGATCGATAGTAATCCCGGCCGCTGGAGCTGTTTATTTTGGAAAGTCTGTGGGGCCCCGGCGGGCGGCTGACTTTTCACACACTCATAAATCAGACCGGGCAGCACACACACACACACACACACACACACACACACACACACACACACACACACACACCCCACCGTCACACCAGCCGACACACCACTGACTCTTACTGCAGGACAGATAGGCAGGTGGAGGGTGGTGGAGGGGGGGTCACTTTCAGACCTCCAGCTCTGTGAGGGAGGAGAGGGCAGCCGGTCAGGCACAGGACCGCATCGGCATGCTCTGTGTCAGCAGGTCCTCCTGGGTACTGGACCCCCACCACCCCCTTCTGCCCCAGTCCAACACACCTGGGCCCTGGCTCTCTGAGCTCCAGGCTCTTCCCCCAAAGTTCTCTTAAAACTCTCTCTCCCTCTCTCTCTCCCTCTTCTTCTTTCTTTCCATTCTTTGCCTCTGCTCTGCTTTGCTGCAGGTGCTTGGGGATTTTCCATACGAGGAGTGTGCAGTTCACTGGGGATGAAGACAGCTGAACTGCAACTGGTTCACGTTCTTGTGATCTTCTGATGTCATTTCCTGTGGCAAAAAATAAATGGGAAAGCGGTTCCATGTAGGTCCAGCTGTGGGGTTTGCGTAGGTGGTGGACATGGACTCACAGTATATTTTCAGCTGGGCCTCTGCAGTATTAATGTTAAAAGTAGTAAAAACACTTTCTCTGCATCCTGTCTTCTTGCTCTCTCACTCTCACTTTCTTTCTCTTATATTGTTAATTTGCTTTCAGGTATAACGACGCTATGTCTCTCATCCTCCTCTCTCTCCCTCTCTCGCTCGCCCCTCTGCCCTGAGTTATTCCCCACTGAGAGAGATGAGTCAGTGGGGACAGAAGGAACTCAGGCTCCACACTGCTCTCTCATGGAGGTGATTTATTGTTCACACACACACACACACACACACACACACACACACACACACACACACACACACACTGTCTGTCTGTCTGTCTGTCTGTGTATACAGCATTTACCATTATGTGTACACAGATATATTAAAGTGTATCTATGTGTGTGTGTGTGCGCGTGTCTCTGTTTGTTTGCACGTGTGTGTGTGTGTGTGTACTGTACAAGTGCGTGCCAGTTACGACGCAGTTGAGATGACGCTGCATCTAGGTTATGCACGAAAACAGCTGGACATCCAAAAGACCATTATTTTCAGACCTCCACAGCAGCAGCTGGCCAGTCACTCCGCCGCTGCATTTTTTCTGCTGTTTGCTCACATTTCACATCCCTTGGCGTATGAGAGTATGCAAACATGTCGGACGGCTCTGCAGGTGCAACTCGGACACCTTCCGGCCGGCACTACCTCGCCCTGTCCATCACTGTCTCTCTCTCTCTCTCTCTCTCTCTCTCTCTCTCTCTCTCTCTCTCTCTCTGCACTTACAGTGGGAGGCCACTGCACTTTTGAGTTTGGCACTCTTGAGTGCTAGCGGGCCATATGACATGGCCCTGATGCTCCTGACGTGGGCGCTAGAGGGGGTGGAGGAGTGGAAGGGTGGAGGAGAGCAGGGAGAGGAGCATGCATGCATTCTGAAGGCGCTGCCCCCTTGAGCCAGAGCGGATGGAGGGATTTGGCTTTTATCCGTTACGACAGACTGACGCGCATGGCCCATGCCAAATTTCTCCCCGTTTGAATGCACACGCTGCCTCATCACGGAGATCCTGCCGCTGTGCTGTGATGCACTCACATACACACCCACACACACACACACACTTGCAGACACACACACGCTCCCAAATAAGTGATTATTCAAAGAAATATTATCAATGAAATACACACACACACACACGCAAAACCCACAAACATACACACACACACACATACACACACATACACACACACAGTATGGCGGTATGTGTTTGCACACTCACACCTTGAGATCTGCAGGAGGGGTACTGTTGCCTCGCAGCGAAAAGATGCACAAAAGCATCTTTTTGTCTTTCAGAAGAACCACAGGAAACGATGACCCACTTAATAGCACAATTTGGAACGCTCCTCTGTGCGCATAAAAGGCCTCCCATCGCCCGGAGACAAACAATAAACAAAATCAATGAAGAAGGAAAGAGCAGACAGTGCTTCTGAGGAGCCTCAGTCGGCGTGCGTGCTGACACGCGTGAGAGTGTGTTCGCGTCTGTGTGTACGCGTGCATGCGAGCACGTGCGTGTGTTTGTGGTATGTGTGTGTGTGTGTGTGTGGTGCATGTACATAGTGCAGGAGTAGGTGCATGTGAATGTGTGTATAGATGAGTGTATGCATATGAGTGTGTGTATGTGTATGCATGTACAGTATGTATGTGTGTGTGTGTGTGTGTGTGTGTGTGTGTTTTGATGTGTGCATTTGTATTATATGACTGTGTCTTATGTATAGTGTAGATGTTTGTGTGTGTGTGCGTGTGTGTGTGTGTGTGGTGGTCTAAGAACAGGAGTATTGATAATTATGACTTCCATCTGCCATGATGGGCTCACAGTGGGAATGGCGCGTGGGCCAATCTAGGTCACAGCCAGTAACTGCCGATCCTGATGTCATCCGCTGTTTGTTTGAACTGGTTAGTCACCTCTTGTTCTTTGCTTGTTTGTTTCCTTTGTTTGTTTCCTTACACAAAACAAGCAAACCAACATCTTTCCATTTGGTGAACACTCAAAATGGTCCCCTCTGGACCACAATTGTACAATTTTTGAATGCAGTCACACAACACACAAACATGAGCTAACATTGTCACACAACAGGAATCAGTAAACAATAATGAGGCCTTAAACCTTAAATGCAGTCACACAAGAATAATGTACAATTATGCAGTCACACAACAATAATGAAGGCACATGCAGTCACATTAGATGCGTCTACACAGCTCAGCTGAACTGGTTGGTCACCTCTTGTTTTGTGCATGGTTACATGGTGATGAGTTAAACAGATGGAGTTGGCTCACAAGGTTCTTTTCATCTGGTTAGTGCAATTGGTTTATGTGGCATGTGTTTCCCTGAGAAAAACACCTCACATTACCTAATACAATTGTTCTTTAATTTTTACAGCCTGATTCACACATGGAGTGCATCTGGTACAGTGCAATTGGTTTATGTGATGTTCCATCTCACACCATTACCTAATACAATTGGAGCTAGCTAATTTAACAGCCTGATTCACACACACTGTACACAAAACAAGCAAACATGAACAACATCTCACACGTACTGACCGCGAAAATATATTTGAGTTATACCAAGTTAGTGTGAAATAATCAGTTGCAGTTTGGTCTCTTGTGGTGCAACAAAACAATTTGGTATGAATGCAAGCCCTCACAATACGCCACAACACACACGCATGCAGTCACACAAGAATAATGTACAATTATGCAGTCACACAACAATAATGAAGGCACATGCAGTCACACAACACACAAACATGCAATTACACCACATTAACATTTAGTCAAACATACAACAGTGACACTCAAACATATAGTCACACAACAGTGACACACAAACATACAGTCACACAACAGTGACACACAAACATACTGTCACACAACAGTGACACATAAGCATACAGTCACACAACAGTGACACACAAGCATGCAGTCACACAACACGGGTGTTTGACTCACAGAAATCCAGAGACTGTTAGCAGGAGAGAGGTCCCTCACTCTCTCCCACATGACCTCGCAGGCGGCCACATCACAGTCTGAGCCAATCAGACGCGGTGGCACTTGACCTTGGTGTCAGCGAGGGAGCAGTAGATCAGCCTGATCTTTTCTTCTGAACGGCCGACTCCATTGCGCCCGCCTGACCAGCAGTCTCCTCTCCTGTCCATGACAGACAGGAGGACAGTGCAAACACACATACATGCACACGCGCACTCACTTACTCACGGGATAGAGAGATAGAGACAGAAAGATAGAGGATATAAGAGGCCACTCCTGATCACCAATCAATAGGGGGTCATTGATTGTCACTGGGTTTTGAATGTAGCCACCATGCCATTAACCCTGCTGTCCTCTCTGTGAAGGCATTACCTTAGGGTGCCATCATCGATTTGAGGAGGCCTTTCACAAAAGTAAAGCCGTTCACACAGACCGGATCATTTCATTTAATATCATTCCATTTCCCTCAACAGTCTCTGTCTATTAAAAAGGCAATATGTCGCTAATAACCATGTGATAATTCGGCACGCCATAAATTATTACAGTGCTTTGGGAAGGGGTACTGACAATATGCTGCGTCTGAGAAAAAAAATGAACATTAGGTGACATGAACGCAACAGAGTGTGGCAAGTCATTTAGCTTATAATACAAAATATGCCATTTTATTGTAAATGCAGGTGTAGCAGGTCAAAAAGTGACGCGGTCATGATTTTCTAGTTCTGCTTGACAGTGTGGCCATTGTGGCTTTGTCCTCAGTGATGGAGTGATGAGAGAAGCAGAGACTGAGAAATACAGAGAGAGAGAGAGAGAGAGAGAGATGTGTCCCCAGACCGAAACAGTGATAAAGATGTAATGAAAGACAGAGAGGATGAGAGAGAGAGAGAGAGTTGGTAGGGGGAGACAGAGAGAAAGACTGAGAGACAGTCAGGTCAAAAGAGATAGAGAGGTAAGGCAGGAGAGAGAGATGGAAAGAAAGAGAGATAGAGAGATGGAGGGCACAGACAAGAGAGAGAAATGGAGATGGAGAGAGAGGAAGAGGATGGTTAAGACAGAGAACGTGAGATATGAAGAGGTAGGCCACACATAGAGAGAGAGAGAGAGAGAGAGAGAGATGGCGAGAGAGAGAAAGAGATGAAGACATTGAACAAAAGAGAGGGCTGGACAGCTCTGGCCATAGAGAGGTCAAGATGGAGTGAAAGAAAGAGAGAGAGAGAGAGAGAGAGAGAGAAGGAGTCATGGAGATGGAGTGATGAGGGATGTGTTTGGGCAGCCCCACTCAGCCAGCATTACTGGGGAGCTCACTCAGCCTCTGATGCCTCTACACCACACCCCGCCACACCACACCACACACCACACCAGCCACGGAGAGCTTTGACATTAATGTGAACAAATAAAAAGAGCAACCAAATGAACGCCGCTCGTTTGCTCCTGCAGCCGGGCAGCACAACCATCGCTTTATTCTCTCCCTTGTCCGGTCAGATCTGTTTCAGCATGGGCCTCCGATGTCTGCGGAAGAGACGAAGGCTTCACCAATGCCCTTCAAAACACAGAAAGCGAGAGAGAGAGAGAGAGAGAGAGAGAGGACACAAATGTGTCCGACAGCAGAGAAAGAGTGCGATTTACTGTAGCACTTATTGGATTGGATCTATTGAGTCCCTTATTGACTTATCCGAGCGTAATGCAGTGGCGGGATTAAGGAGTTAATAAGATGATGGCACTTTGTCTGGGCCAGCACCCCACGGATATGAAGGCAAGATGCAGCAGTGGCAACGATGACTTCCTCGGTCGCTACCGTGCGTTATACCCCAGATACAAGAAATAAGTATTTTCTGATTGGCTATAGCAGGTGGCTATTAACTCTGTATAACCGGGACGGTACACCTATAAAGTAGATCCGGTAATTGTGTGGTAACAAAGGGCCAGAAAGCAAACTGTCAGTGGAGGCCTGTCAGTGGGGTTCAGGTTCAGACATGTAGGCCAGCAGGGCGCTCAGTCCTCAAGTGGGAGGATTTTCTGGCCGAGAGGGGCAGGCAGAGATAGGGATTTTCACTCAATGAATTATCAGAAGATATTTTGCTGGCAGCTGTGGGTGACATTCTCACAGTTGTGCAATCGCCTTTTGTCAGCAAAATACCTCTGAATGCTTACTTTGAAATGTGTCCTCCTCACCAGTCTGGCATTTGGTACACGGAGCCTTGCCTAGGAGGTTTATTGTACTTTTCATACTTTACAGACACCTAAATGGTAAGCCATACCGTGTGTAAAAAGTGTTGAGAATTTGAAAAATGTGTTGTACAATTGAACTTTTCTTATACTTTCACTGGGGTTAATCTGTATATTTGCCACAAGCAACATGTATGGGCTAAATAGTAATCCAAAAGCTAATTTCCATCGGTTTACATAAATTAAGTAGGTCACTTCCTGTAAACCGATGGCAAAGACCCGGCTTCCTGAAAATTAAGAATGTCCTGACATTTTTCATCTTCTTTTCAATACACAGTTGACAAGTTTGGGCTGGAGTCAACTTGCTCTCCCTGTTCTTAAAAGAACAAACAAGTAAATCAACAATGTATAATGCTACTTGCCTCCAGGGAGGGAATTGCCTTAACTGTCATTTCAAACCTTTGATTTCAAACACCTGTAGCTTACTTTTTTACTTAAAAAAATGAAAGAATAAAAAAACAGGCCTAGCCTACAGTATCAGTGTGTCGCTCAGTATGAAACCTAATTGTGTATGACTCATTTAGACATGTTTTTACTGATAAGAATGAGAGCCGGGGTAGGCCTTAACGCATATCCTGGTTTGGTGTTGACTTCTACATAGATCTGAGAAGCTCTATGGTGGCATAGGCCTATTAATGAAAAGCCCCTTAATGAAACAGCTAATAACACCAGATATGACCCATGTCATGGTAACAGGGTATCCACCACGCTCATCAGGTAGCTAGGAAAAGCCTATAGAGTACTTACATGAAGTGCACACTGCACACACACAGAAAAAAAAACAGTTCCAGTTTCCAGTTTTTTCTAAGGTTAGTGCTGGCTAAGAGGAATATTATTTATGTTGTGAAACTCTGTAACATAAACTGAGAGCAGTGTTGTTTAAATCAAGTTCAAGAGTTTTCGAGTTCTGTCTCACCCGCCTTCAACAACTGCTACAGAGGTTTTAACATGATGAATATCGTTTTTACATTTGCGCGAACAAATGACATTTGGAGCCGCTGCGCCGGCTTTAATCACTAGTTTCACACTGCAAACCCACCAGAGAGCCAAACCTCAATCCCAGCTCACCCATCCGCGGTTCTCTCCAGCGCCGTGGCAGAGTGATATAATTAGATTGGAAATTACAGAAAGTTACAGGGAGCTAAATCCCCGTGGATCGCGTGGCTAAAAATGTCTCACCAACGCCAGTGGATGTATCACCATAGCAACAACCCTCTTCTGCACTCTATTTTCAGGGGGAGGGCGAGAGCAGAGAAAAACGCAAACATCGCTATTTTGGCACTGAAAGCGATACATTATTCAAGTGCAGGGGGGAAACTTCTGTGAGACCGTTGGTGCCTTGTATGCAAAGGTTGCGTAACTGAGGCAGTCGCACAAGGACAAGGTGAGCAGTAGTATCAACATTAAAGGAGGCAAGTCGAGGGTTTCCTCATGTAAAGCTATTACAGCACCAGGAGAAAATGACGTAGGCCAGCCCACTGTTAGGCTATAGCCTAGGCCTAAGGCAAAGAAAGAATACCCTTGACAACCGAGAATACATTGATTTATATATAGCTAATATCTTTTCATATTAGGAGACTTTTATTTCTTACAGTCAGCACCTTTCAGCAAACAATTCATACAATTTGTTTGCTGCACATGCATGATAGGCTACTTGTAAACCAGCTTCGAAGGAGACTTTGTGCACATCTAAAGCCAAATAAAAACAAAAGACAGGACATTAAACTTTGTACAATAACACAAGCAGAATTCATCATGTAAGTTCATCATGCCGGGCCCTGAAGATAAGAATAAGTGAACATAGGAGTAACATCAGAAACAACAATGAAAAGAGCCCTTTGGCGGTTCACTTTAACCAATCAGGACACCCACTCTCAACCTTGAGATTTATAGGGATAGAACATGTAAAACAACACCGCAGAGGAGGAGACACAGACAACCTGCTTCTAAAAAGAGAGGCCTACTGGATCCACCACCTGGGAACTTTGGCCTCAAGGGGGCTCAATGAAGATTTGGACATTAGACCCTTCCTCTAATATTGACTGTGAACAACATTTGCATTGATTACTGAATTTTACATGATGAACTCTTTTTAAATCTATTTATTGTAGATGATTGTATCTTCAGACATATGCTTGTGTTTGTACAAAGTTTAAGGTTCTATCTTATGTTTTTATTTGGCTTTAGTCACGCCACAAGCTTGCATGCTGTACCTGCAAGGGTTAATGAATCACTGAGCTGACTCCACCCCTCTAGACAGGTGATTTAGATCATGTACCAAGCCTGTGTTTGCAAGTGAATCTGAGGAAGACCGCAAGGTCGAAACGTCATGTGCCAAATGAGAAAATAAACTCAACAAAAGAATACCAAGGAGTGTGCGAACTTTTTTCCTAAAATACATAAACCAGCACCATTATAATTTATCATCCTTACCCTCATCTACTTCATGCTGTCTCACGCACACTCACGGGACTCAAGTAAATTTGAATATGCTTACATTCACACAAATGGAGAGAGAGAGATGCACATAGGTACGCACATATCGGCTGCACACACATGCGCACACATGCACACACACACACTTCCAGCTGGGCATGCTAGACAGGGAAGGGATCTGACATAGTGATAGTGCTCTCCCAGCAGCACACACCTCCCTCCCTGGGAGCTGATGGTAGAGCACGGACCTCTCTCTATCGATCTGCTGCATAAATCACTTATCTCTTTCCCAATGTCCTCCATCACAGACTGCATTTTAGCACTCTCTCTCTCTCTTTCTCTCTCTCTTCACACATGGCTGCAGCCAGACCAAGCAGTGAGTGGCCAGAAATATCCTTAATACATGCAGTGCAATTCAAATCGTGCCAGGGTGTCATACAACAGGTGTGCAGGGTCTTATACTGTAATTTTGGTGATAAACGCTCATCTCACGCTTGTCAAGGGACCTTATTTTCCTGTCTGTGCCTTCACACGTGCCTGCCAAATTGAATTTGGTACTCCACTGAACTGTTGCTCTGCCTCATCTGAGAGAACGGAAGAGCAGTGATTGTGATTAAACCTCTTAGGGAAAATAATTCACCTCACTACATCATCATGATCATCATGTTTTTGCTATGCATCGCCTAAACTATGTAGGACATTCACATATCAGCTCAGGATTACTTCTCGAGCCAGGTAATCCTAATGATTCATGGTCTGTTTAGTGGTTTTCCATATGGCTTTGGACTCGCATATTCTACCATTAGCCAGGCTTATTGGTAGTATAGAAAATCTTGGATAGTGTGCCTTTAAAGGGACACCAGGCAAGCCTGATGCTTTTTCTCTACGAAACTCCCCCTCGCTCGGTCTGAAGCTCTTTTCCTTTTCTTTGCGTCTTCCGTCAAGGGTTTTTGCTGCTTCTTCGCCGGCTCTGCCATTATACACACGTTTGCAACAATCTCTAGCGTTTTGTTAGCCTGCCTCTGTGCTGTAAACTGATCCTGCTTCAGTCGGCGGGTAGGATGCACCGAACTTGCAAGTGGGATATTCTTCCTACAGGCAGTAGGGGCAGGCGAGAGAGCCTTCATTCGCCCCGTAATGAGTCATTTTACCATATACCGACTTACGAATATGATTAATTAACACGAAAACGTTGCCTGGTGTCCCTTTAACAGAGATTTCCAAAGTCACAGAAATACCAGGAACCAATCACAACCACTTATCGATGGGCCAATGACAGACAGAGGCGCTCTGTTAGCTTTTGTACACAACCAATGGCTACACTGATGTTGTCAGTAGGTCTACAACATGGATGTGTATTTTCTGTGAAATTAAGCAGCCTAACAAATGCATTTAAACCCTTCATTTACAAGACAGATGTGTTTGCTGCAAAGCTTAATTTCATTGCTGGTTATGCCTCTTGGAAATCGAAAGTGAATTGATAGGGTGTCAGCCAGGCTACCACTATCCCTCAAACCTCAGCATACCCTCTCAATGGCAGTACGTCACAATACACACACACACACACACATCAAGATGAAACACAAGCACTGGCAGAGACAGAGGCCACCACCGTATCAAAAGGCTGCCTCCCATCCTCCCATGTATGCAGTAGCCAGCCCTATATAACCCCTTTTCCCCAGGGGAATCACTACTGTGTGACGCTGACATATAAACAAGCCTGGGCCAACTGCATTCACACTCCAGTGTAGACCCACACACACCGACGACACATGACTCGCATCAGCCCCCCAGTTGGCTCGCCCATGGCTTGCAGATCAAAGAGCGGGCAGCACCGGCAGACAAGGCGTCGGGCCGGCCCATGGGAGGCCACCGCGGGAACGCTGGCGGGCTGGCGGGCTGGCTGGCAACTGAATCACAGCCGACAGTATTAAGTGACACTTGGCTTCTCCTCTGTCAGCGGCCCCAGAGAGGGGAGGTGACCCGCCACTAAAACGTGGCGCTGTGGTTGGCCAGATCGCTGACTTGCTTCTCCAACCGTTGCACCACGGCCATGCTGGAAATGGAGATGTTGAGGATGAGAACGTTTTATCTTTATATGAGCCAATGTGTTTATGTCTTGGCCCTTTTTTCTTGTTTTGATGTATTTGTCAATGTTTGTTTCAAACAGAGAACAGAGAAGAGAGAAAACACAAGTCCCATTGGAGCATCAGTTGAAAATGAATGAAAAAAAAAACAATTCAATAGCCTACACAGGCTTTGAAAACTGTTGAGCCTTTTACTGTGTGTGTTTGTTTTGTCTGGAGCTTGACCTCCAGAAGGTTAGATTACAGCTTCCCGACACCTCTGTGGCATTATATTTCAGTAAATGCCCCCTGCCTCCCCACCCCTGCCACTTATCTAGCTGACAGTATAGCGTGGGGTTGTGTGCGGTTCTAGATGGCTGATGGCGTTATTATGAGTCTGATGATGCCATGGGGCTCTGGTGCTGTTTGCTCTCCCTGATCTGAACAAACGCTCCTATGATGGAGGTATCAGCAGCGGGCAAGCTTTGACTGAATTAATTAGCCAAGTGGTGATTGAGTGCCATGCTCACAATTGGAAAGCAAAGCCACATGCAGATGAGGGGGTGGGGGGTGTATGGAAAATTATTGGCTGGAACTCTTCAAACAAGATAATTTATCAGCAGCTGGAATATGTTGGTGAGGACAAACAAATGCTGTAATCACCAAGACAGAAAATATGAGCCAAACCTCCTTGCAGTTTCGTTGCCAACATGCAGCAAATCGTTAGAAGTGCAGGCACACCACTGAGAATTGGTGTGGTAACTTAAAATGTTTTTTTTCTCTAACTTTGAAAAACTAATCAACACCTAACCCTCCCATTCTCTCTCCTCACTCTGCATGGTTCTCCTTTCTGCTTTCTCCTCGGCCTCTTTGAGTGTCCATCATTCTTTTAATGCACCCTGTGATGTATCCCCTCTCAGACCTCTCAGAAACTATAATGGCCTTCGCAGTGGGGGAGAAAATGAGGACTGGTGGTCAGCTTATCTTTCCCCCCACTGCAAGATGGTCTTTCTCAGTCACTGGGTCTCTCCTCTCCCTCATTCTTCCTCTCCTCCTCTCTCCCTCTCCCTCGCTCCTCTCCTCCCCTCTCCCTCCACTCTTCTTCTCCCCATCTGGATTAGAGCAGCAGTTCTGATTAATGCCGTGTCCGGCCGCCTGACTGTTCTCCAGGTCTCTGGCTCCTTCCCACCAGATGGACGGCCATGGCTGTGCTCAGTCAGAGCGAGCGAGGGCTGAGTGGACCAAGTCCTGGAGGCAAGTGGCAGCTTGCCTGGGCTTCAAATTGAAGTAATGTGAAGATCAAAGGCACACGTTTTGATTTTATTTATTATTTCCCCCCCTTTTAAATGTGGCAGCTAATCAGCCCCGAGGTAATGAGTGCTGTACCAGAAAAACAAAAACAAACACGAAATAACATTCCCCCCTCCCCAGGACACGCATATTCAGAGTGAGAGGAGCAAGGTGGATGTAAAAAAGGAGTAAGTCTAGGCAAGGCCAGGTAAGAGGAGCATAGGAAATATTCTCATGCTCCATAAATTTTCTCATCCCACGTTTCTGGTGCAAATAGAATAAGAAGGTGGAATGGAGTGAAGCAGTAGATGAAAAGGGAAAGAGATGTTACATATAGGGGGGAGCAGGGTGGGGGAATTGGGGATGGGTTGGAGTGGTGGGGGGCTGTTATCGGTCGGTTAATTCGGCCCTGGCGGACCAGGGCTTACCTCTAGTGAAGCTTATCATCACTGGCCTATTTTGAAAACGCACTGGTGCTGCACAGAGACTCTATAAAAAACCCAAGAACCCACCGCAGAGGAGAAGGGGGCAGTTTGTTTGTGTTGTAATTCCATAATTATGGCAATTAAACTGCCACTGGCACAGAGAGGTTGGGGGAGGTGTGTGTGTGTGTGTGTGTGTGTGGGTGGGTGGGGGTGGGGGGTAGCTGGGTAGGAGAGAGCATACAGTTGTTCTCAGATCACTCCAAATTATCATCTCCCATAGAGTGCTGATGATAGAGGTCCAAGTGGTTCAATGAAAGCAATAATTGGTGAAATGGGGTATTCAGGAAAGCAAACACTGGGGGCTACCACAAACAGACAGGCCGACTCCGCAGCATGCTGCACTGGACGAAGAGGGACCCCAGCGCAGATCAAAAGCACTGTCTTGAAGCTAGTGCTGGCAGTGGCAATGTGAATGGTGAACCATTTTTTGCCGGTGGGTGATTGGATGGTGAGCTGCTTCCAATGGTCTGCTATTGCAAACTTTTTGCAGGTTGTGTGTCTTTTGTGAGTCCTTATGAATATTGTGCTCTAAGGAGGAAGCAAATAATTCAGAGTAAAAGGTACTTAATTGATGCACTTGACTGCACTTATTTGAAGAGGCCCTGAGGTGGGAAATATCCTATTTGAGCTTTTGTTGTTAGCCATTTTGCAGCTCAGGTGTTGTGATTCTGTCCAGTAGCAATCATTACTCATCAAAATGCACAGCAGGGCCCGTTAAAAACAGATAATATGCTTATGCTTATGCAAATATGCTTAAATTATGAAACCTGAGGAAGAAAAAAAAAACTTCACTTAGCCAGACAACAGCTCGTGATGACCTCATTGCTCAGTGGGAGGACGTTGACAAATTTGCTGCTGCTCTGCAGTTTTTTCGCTGCTGCTGTTGTTTTCATTTATTTTATTTTTTTATTTTGTTTTGCCGCCTTGGCTTGCTGAAGCAGAGCAGAGGCCTGCAGACCACCAGATGGATGGCTGCCAAACACCGAGGACCACTTTATCACCGTCACTGAAGGAGCACCTTGGGTCCCTGGACTGACGTAGACAAAGGAGGAGAGAAATGCAAAGAGAATCTCTGACATGCCTCTCTCAGCGCAGGCAGGCAACGGAAACAATCCAATATGGTGAATTTCCCTAAATTAGTGTAAAGGGCATTACTTAATGGCTTCACTTCATTTGCTACAAAGAAGATGATACATTGTTTTTTTATGTTTTCATACACGCCTAA